>NW_028174226.1:0-2000 GCF_963971535.1 Notolepis coatsorum
GTGGAATAATATTTCTTATCTAAATCATATCATGGCAACATTTGACTGAGCAGAGCAATTCAAATATCACCTAATATTTCACATTGTCACCAAATGTACGAGACATATTTGACAAATCATCGTAATTAATGTTAGGATAATTATGTTATTATTTGTCAAAACCTCACGAATCCAACGCAATTAACGCCAGCATGATTATGTCTTCTACCATTATCAGCACCGCTGTTAGAGAACCCTGGCGCCCATTTAAACTGCACCGCAACCACTGGGAAGATAATTGATTTTATGAATAATACAGAGATGGACACGTGGAACTGAACTGTCATACTTCACGGGGTCTATTCATAATTAATGGAGTCGTTTCTTTATCTTTATCAAAGGATAAAGGAAATAAAAACACCTTGCTCTGCGGTGTTAATATTTGATGGCGGCGTTGAGCTGTGGGTATGAACACAAAGCGAAGGCGGGGGCCGGAGTCTCACCGGGTCTCCTGCAGGTCAGCCGGCGCGGTGATTGATCAGCGCTGCATTATGTGTTCAAAATGGATTTGATCTCTTCAGATGTATGTCTTTTTGTGTTTTCCTACAGCTTTGAATCTCCCATACTGCCCGGATTATGGCACTAATGTCGGAGGAAAATCCATCAACAAAAGCATCTCAGGAATGCTAATTTCTCATTTTCTTCTGGTGAATAAGACCGGTGCCCTTGTGAGAAGATTGAAAGGAGACCGGTGCCCTGGTACTTTGAACAGTACGCTTCGGCCCCTTTAAAATAAAACCATGCCTGCAGTTGAGATGAGTGAGAGGAATTAGTGGCTCAGGAGGTAGAGCAGTCGTCAGAAGGTTCCCGCTTCCATTCCCACTCCTCCCGGGCAGCGTGTCGATGTGCCCTTGAGCAGGTTGGCACCTTGCATGGTTGACTTCGTCATCGGTGTGTGAATGAGTAAAATGTGAGGACAAAGATTTTGGATAAAAGCTGTTATATAAATTTTACCATTTACAGGAAGCCGGGGCTCTCCGATTCCTTTTCCCGGTACGCCCGGTCTGTAATCCAGGCGTGACCGGTACATAGTGATTCTTGTCTTCTTCTATCTACGTGATCAGAAGAGATCAGGGTTTGTCGATGGTAGAAGGCATCTCCAGTGAGTCCAAATAGAACATCATCTGTGGGTTGTTGTTGTTGTTTGTGTGCAGAACACTATTGAGTTACATGGGGATTGTGAGGCAGGGTTTTCTATTATTGATTCACGTTTGAAGGAGCAGTCCTCAATCAAAATGAACTTGTGGGTACGGTACTACGGTATAGCCCTGCCACTCCAAGCTGTGAGAGGATTTATCTGTTGGATGAAATGACCGAGTTCGCAGCTCACAGTTAAGCTGTTTATAGATGTAAGATATTTGATATTTGATTACACATATGAGTAAAATAGATGACTTATGGAGGAAAAAGGTTTATTTTATATATATAAAAAGAAGGTTTTGTAAAAAAAAATATATATATATATATAAACAGTTCTACCTTCAGAAGGTTTTATAAGAACCATGTAGTTCTGCCTTCAGAAAGTTTTCTAAGAAACATATATTTTCTGCCTTTAGAAAGTTTTATAAGAAACATTATAGTTCTTGGCTGGTGGGGGCCCCTGGCTCGGGGTCTCGCGGGGTCGGGGTATTACACAGCAGACTTAAAAAAGTTTTCAAATACCACTCCCGACTCCCGACGCTCTAGCTCCGTCAATTATTTGGTGATCTCGAAAACTATTCGACAGGTTTGTAACCAATGAGTGTGGCTATCCAATGCTACCCCACGTGGGGATGAGCGAATCAGGGATCTAGGTGAAAAGTCACAAGCGCAAACAGGAAGAGAAATTTCCACTGAATGCATTGCAGTCAATGCGGAAATGGTTTTCTGCAGTGCTTTTTTCTTTCTCACGTTTGACTCCTAATCACTCATTTCTGAACAGATTTTTATGACATTTGGACATGGACACAAACATGACTTCA
>NW_028174225.1:2500-43205 GCF_963971535.1 Notolepis coatsorum
CTCTCTCTCTCTCTCTCTCTATCTCTCTCTCTCTCTCTCTCTATCTATATAGCATATCCTCTCCCACTCTCTATTTCTACCAAGCTTCGTCTCCTGCTATCCTACCGGTCCCTCTATCTCCTCTCTGGTTGACTCTCTCCTCATCCATCATTTTCTTCACCTACTTCATGAGCTACATTGCTTTCTCTCCAGCTCTCCTTCATCCCATCCAAATGGAAACTCATATTACAATACCCCCCCCACCACACACACACACACACCCTCACCCATGACCTCCCTCATCCCCCTCCCTCATCCATCTCTCTTCATCCCTTGTTCCCTTCCTTACCGTCCTACCGGCTCGTTGCCCTTTTGAATTTTCCCCTGCACCTACACCGGCAGTACGGTGGCCCAGCGGTTTTCAGTGAGACTGTCCTGTCGCCAGAAGGTCACAGGTTTGATCCGCAGCGACAGCGAATGTGCCCTTCCCTGTCGGAAATGTGTCCGCGAGCGAGACACTGAGTACCTGGGGGAACAAAATGGCTGATCCTTGCACTCTGTTTCGCACCACGCTCTCTCCTCTGTGCATTAGGGTTGGGTGGAAATTCCCCCCAGAATATTGAAAATAGAGATTATATTATTATATTAAGATTAACAATTTATTCAAAAACATTCCTTTTTTCCTATTTTTCTTTCTTTTTTCCCGTCATATGGTTTCAACCCTGTAAGACCCTCGGTTGCAAAATTACAACATCACTTTTAGCTACTGTATAAAGCTAAAAAGTCTTTACATTATTTAAAAAAAAATCTACATTCACATAGTCAATGGGTCCTGTTGTTCAGCCTCACAATGCATTGGATAGTAAATGTGTTTAGAGGTCCCACATTCTGGCCTCTGAAGTTGATAATGTCAATTTAATTTGGGCCTTACAGGGAGGGTTAAATCAGCTAAATCCTACAAATTGCAAATATTCGCCAAGCAACAAGACTCACACGGATACACACGCTTTGCATCAAAAAGGTCAACAGCAGATCTGAAATCTAATCCATCGAGTTGCACTGATAATCGTGATGAATTGTGATTCCCAACTCTATGTGTGTGTGTTCTCTCCAGAAGTCTCCAGAAGGACATGCAAAGATATGAATTCCTAATGCCAGTGTGATATGACGACATGCGTGACACAAACCTGACCAAAACCTCTTCTGCTGTGTTTTCCCCCTTTCTTTCAAATCCTCCCGCTACACCTGTGCCAGTGCTCCCCAATCCTCCCGCTACACCTGTGCCAGCCCTCCCCAATCCTCCCGCTTCACCTGTGCCAGTGCTCCCCAATCCTCCCGCTACACCTGTGCCAGTCCTCCCCAATCCTCCCGCTACACCTGTGCCAGTCCTCCCCAATCCTCCCGCTACACCTGTGCCAGTCCTCCCCAGTCCTCCCGCTACACCTGTGCCAGTCCTCCCCAACCCTCCCGCTACACCTGTGCCAGTCCTCCCCAATCCTCCCGCTACACCTGTGCCAGTCCTCCCCAATCCTCCCGCTACACCTGTGCCAGTCCTCCCCAATCCTCCCGCTACACCTGTGCCAGTCCTCCCCAATCCTCCCGCTACACCTGTGCCAGTCCTCCCCAGTCCTCCCGCTAATCCTGTGCCAACCCTCCCCAGTCCTCCCGCTAATCCTGTGCCAGTCCTCCCCAATCCTCCCGCTACACCTGTGCCAGTCCTCCCCAACCCTCCCGCTCCTCCTCCGAGCTGGTGAGAGCGATACGTCACCTCGTTCGTTGTCCGCTATGCCTGCTTTCGTAATCTATATCTTCCGCTGTCTTTGTATTTAGCACCGTCAAACGGGTATGCTCCCCTCCTCTCTCCCCACCACCCCACTCTGATAGTGTTCTCCCTCAGGGGGCAGGGGGGGGGGTTGGGGTTTCGGCGGGGGGTGGGAGGGGCTGGTTTGTGCAGCAGAGGGTTTTTGAGGTATTGATGTTCCCACTGATGCAGGCCTGGTTATCTGTCAGCGCTGGGGTCGGAGTGTAATGGCTCTGTAATTGGATAAGATATGGGATTGTTTGTGTGTTTTTTGTGTGTGTGTGGAGAGTGGGGCTCACAAGATCCCCCACCCCCTTTTCCCCATCACCTCTGTCTCTCCTCCCCCCTTTCTCTCTAAATCTCTCTTTATTTCTCTCTCTCTGTGTCTCTCTCTCTCTCTCTCTCTGTCTATCTCTCTCTCTATCTCTCTCTCTCTTTATCTGTGTCTCTCTCTCCCCCTCTATCTCTCTGTGTCTTGTATCCCATCACTTTCCCTATCCTATTTCTGTCTTGTTTCTGGGTCTTGGTGTATTAACCCTCTCCTCTCTCTATGTCTGTCTGTCTGTCTCTCTCTCCCTATCTCTCTCTTTCTCTCCCTCTTATTTTTCTCTCTCTTGCACGCCTCTCTCTCTCTCTCTCTCTCTCTCTCTCTCTCTCTCTCTCTCTCTCTCTCTCTCTCTCTCTCTCTCTCTCTCTCTCTCTCTCTCTCTCTCTCTCTCTCTCTCTCTCTCTCTCTCTCTCTCTCATATTTCTCTCTCTCTCTATATATATATATCTTTCTATCTCTCTCTTTATCTGTGTCTCTCTCTCACCCCCTCCCTCTCATCTGTTTCGTTTCCCCCACTCTCTGAGGCCTATCTTTCTCATCCCTGTTGTTTTCAGAGCTATCAGTCACTCGCATTCACTCTTGCTCTTGGCCTGTCGCATTCTCTCATTTGGGCTGCTGTTCAGACCCTCCGCTCTAGGAAAAATCTATCAGAGGGAATCAAAGCAGGCGGCCATGACACGGCCAGCTCACAGTTCCCCCGCAATCTACTCTCCTTACAGTCCCTGTTCTGTCAAGCTCCCCTTTCCTCCTGCTAAGGTAAATTTCTGCTCAACATACCCACTGAATTATGAGGTGTAGGTTTGACTGTGTGTGTGTGTGTGTGTGTGTGTGTGTGTGTGTGTGTGTGAACATATGTGCACTGTATACACAGATAACACACAAATGGTAAATGGCTACATATAGCACATTTATCGAAAGTGCTTTACAATTTGTTCCTCATTCTACCCATCCACTCACACATTCACACACCGACGGCGGAGGCAACCATGCAAGGTGCCAACCTGCTCATCAGAGGTTAGAGGTTAAGTGTCTTGCTCAAGGACACTTCGACATGCTGCCCGGGAGGAGCGGGAATCGAACCGGGAACCTCCGGATTACCAGACGACTGCTCTACCTCCCGAGACACTGTCGCGCCACAAATGATAGATATCATTATGACACGAGACCTTCCACCTAACCTAAAACCAACGCTTTAAAGAAAACTGTAATGTATAGAACTATGTTCCACTGGAACAGACTACCACTGTATTTAAACCCAGATTATAAGTAAGATCAGTATTAAAAATAAATTAGATAAAGTAAATATTCAGAAAGAAACCCATTTGGACTCTAATTGTGATGGGTGACTATAATGGTGGACCCATTATACCTCCTATATTCTTTGTTGTATTATTTATTATCTTTATTATTTAAATGTACACAGGCAGTGTGGAGGAGAGAAACCCCAGATGGGCTGTTCAAAGGGGATCCCTCATCAGGATGTCGGTGATAATATAATGTTGCTATGGATGATAGATGGATGGAGAATAGGACAAGCGAATAAACGTAAACTTTCCTCAGTGTATATGATCACATCCTATACCAAAGATACAGAATACAGAATATACAGGAAACAAGCGTCCTTCTCCCGCGGATCTGAGTGTCTCTGTGGTCCAGAAAAGCTTCCAGCCGGTGGCTGGTCACGAGAGACGGATGTGTCCTGCAGGTCCCTATGGTTTCATTATCCACTGCTTAGTGTTTATCACCAGGGAGAGAGCACTGATGCGTGTCGGAATGTCCGTTCTATACATTAATCTATTCCTATGGGTGTCTACAGTATTTGTATCGGCCTGTGAATAAGGTAATTCTCCCCATGTGTCCATATCATATTTCCCAGGCGAGCTCGACCACCCCATATTAAATATATATATTAGTATCACTATTTTTTTTTATTCAACAGCAGATGGTACAAGCCTTGGGCTTCTCTCCCAGTAGAATAGATTTTTTATTTCGCTTAATTTCATTTTTCACCCCCCTCCCTTGCTCTTGTGTCTCTGCTTCATTTAACCGGGGGCTCGTTTAACCAGCGGGCCGTCGGAAGGTCTGGGAGAGGCCGGTCTCTCCTCAGATGGCTGGCAGGCAGGACCAGAGGGGTGGGATTGCTTGAGGATATATGGCTCTTACTCTTGGAACGCTGGCACACAGCTTTTCAATCACAAACACGCAGCTGCAAGGACACCGTCTAGCCCTCGATGTATTATGAGACGAACATCAGCCGTCTCTCAGGGGTGATGGGAGGCCGGCTGGGAAGCGTTTTTCCTTTCAAAGGTTTTTCAAAGAATTTCTCTTCCGTTGAAAGCAATGTTTAACTTTTGTAGAACATTTGATTTTTTTCAGTACATCCATCTTTTTTTGAGTCCAAGAACGGTCGACCACCTAAAAATGCCGGTAATTGCCTGCTGCTCTACCGGTCCGTTTCTTTACTTTTGAAAAAGCAAGTCTATAAATCCTATTTCTAACACACCCACACAGGACACAATAGGCCCAAGAGCATGTATTGTATCGTACCTCTGAGGAAGGTTGACCCTGGACACACTCAACGTTGCCTCTTAGTAATTGTCGATACTTAGGGGAAAATAAATATCTGAACACCTGTGGTGCCGGCATGTCTTGTTCTTTGTGTCTGAAAATTACTTCAATTATCTGCATAATACATTTTCTATCGAGTCTTTAGATGTCTAGACACATCAACGTTCTTATAAATCAAATCTTATCAACATTCTATAAATCAATTCCTCATTGTTTAGTTAGTGGTTCTCAACCTTTTTTGGGTCAACGCCCCCCTATCTGACGTTCATGTTCCATAATTCCCCCCCTATCTGACGTCCATGTTCCATAATGCCCCCCTATCTGACGTCCATGTTCCATAATGCCCCCCTATCTGACGTCCATGTTCCATAACGCCCCCTATCTGATGGCCATGTTCCATAATGGCCCCCTATCTGACGCTCATGTTCCATAATGCCCCCCTATCTGACTTCCATGTTCCATAATGCCCCCCTATCTGACGTCCAATGTTCCATAACACGCCCCTATTTGATGTTCATGTTCCATAATGCCCCCCCCCCTATCTGACATCCACAATTAATATTCTGTTACAAATTTTATTCAAATTTAAATCAAATTAAATTCTGTTACAAATGTCTACAACATTTGTAACATAAAAAGTCAACAAATAATTAACTGTATTAGACATTTGTTAATGATGAATTGTCTTCACTTTATATTAGGGCACACAATAGCATCTGCAAATTATCTATAGATATTTTAAGACTGTTTTACAAATCATTTGTTGAACATGAACAGATAAATGGAGGTATAGTAGTTTTTTTCATATCCCATTGTTCAAAACATCTACAAATGTGTTACTACACATTAAACAACATTATTTAATGATGAACAAATCAAGTACAAACAATGTTGATAATGAGTTGTAAGTAATGCATAACTAATTTGTAAATGTTATATAAATATAGTTATAAATGATTTAATAATTATTTATGAAAGTATATAAATGGTTTGTTCATGATTAGTTCATTATCTACAAATACCTTATAAAGGTCTTCCAACTGAGTGTTATTATAAAGTGTTACCCAATTGTCTTATAGGGACTGCTGCCTTATCAGCCCATGCACGATTTACACAAATGCTACCTATATCATGTGTTGTGTAGAAAGTGGTGTTGTTTGTGGTTGGCAGGTGTGGTGGAGCGTGGGAGCGAAAACCTATGTCCTTCACCACTGTGTCTATTTGATATTTGTGCAGGTATATGAGTTTGTTTATTCTATTTAGATTTGGATGAGAATTGCGCCCCGTCCTGTGGTTTATGTGCTTATTCATTTTGGTTGAAAACACCATGAACCTCGGTATTGTCGTTGCACTCGCTGATGTGAGTGTGCTTAATGATGCGTGCACTCTGCTTCTGGAGAGATGTTCTCCACCACTGTGTCTATCTGATGTTTGTGCAGGCTGAGCAAACAGACGGACCGTCTTCAGCTTCCCCGGCCGCCGCTGCTCCATCTTTCACGCTTGCACGCCTTCCTGCGGAGGAAACCGGCGCGGTGTTCAGCGTTTTAACAATCTGTGTTTTCCCTCCGTCCCATGTCCCAGGTGCCGGCGGCTGGTCTCCACTAGACAGTGACCATTATCAGTGGCTGCAGGTGGACTTGGGTTCCAGGAAGCAGGTGAGCGCCATAGCCACGCAGGGTCGCTACAGCAGCTCTGATTGGACGACGCGGGTACCGGCTCCTCTACAGCGACACGGCGAGGAACTGGAAACCGTACCACCAGGATGGCAACATCTGGGTGAGTCTGTGTGTGTGTGTTAGTGTTTGGTTGTGTGTGTGTGTGTGTGTGTGTGTGTGTGTGTGTGTGTGTGTGTGTGTGTGTGTGTGTGTGTGTGTGTGTGTGTGTGTGTGTGTGTGTGTGTGTGTGTGTGTGTGTGTGTGTGTGTGTGTGTGTGTGTGTGTGTGTGTGTGTGTGTGTGCGTGGTCGCGTGCCTGTGTGTGTGTGTGTGTTTGCAGAACAACACACAGCCCTGTGACATCAATGGTTAGGTGAGCTCTGACTGTCCACGTTTAAAAGAAACAATGGGTGTTTACTATCAAGTCAAGTCAAGTGTTCCTTTATTGATCCTTTTGGGGAAGTTTAAGTGTCATAGCAGCATGTGTACAGGTAAGATAGGTACATAGGTAATAGAACATAGAACAAAGTGCATGTAATAATGACAATAGTCATAATAGTAGTAGTACTGTAGTAGTGAACAGTAGAGGGTGCCATGATTCAATCAGACAGTAGTAATAGTGATGATGGTACACTCCAAACCGTAGTAACACACTGCACTAGAGTCCATGCAGTGTTTATTATTAAGAGGCAGATAGTCCTAACAGTGTTTATTAACTCATTGGCTACAACCCTGTCCAAAACTGTTCGAGATCGCCAAATGATTGACGGAACTAGAGCCCCGGGAGTCGGGGGTGGTAATCTGACTCTGCCGTGTACTTTGGCGCACGTCTCACATATCGGCATGTAACCCGAGAACCGCTGAGCGGATTTTGTCGCCTAACACGGCAATCGACAGGCAACACACTGGGCTTGAATTCTCTATATATTGTATAAAACAAAATGCACACCCGAGCCACTAGAGGTCGGCAAAGTGCATGTCACCAATCGTCCTCAAGAGGGCCCACATGTGGGCCGTTGCATGTTAAGTTAAGAGTCAGATAGTACTAACAGTGTTTATTATTAAGAGTCAGACAGTCCTAACAGAGTTTATTATTAAGAGTCGGACAGTCCTAGTGTTTATTATTAAGAGTCAGGTAGTCCTAACAGTTCTCAAGTTCACCAGCCGTTAGTTCTCCAGCAATTGGCTGATGGCTACTGGCACGGAGGACTGGCCGAGGTGGGTTGTGGTGTGTCGTGGGGGGATAAGTCTATGGCTGAACGTGCTCCTCGTCTTGACTAATAGGGTAGTGGCCAATATGTGTGCAAGTACTCATGTGTGTGTGTGTGTGTGTGCGCTTGTGTGTATGTATAAAACAATTCTTTAGAGGGGAAATCCATTTTCCATGAGAGTGTCAGAATGACACTAATAAAACCGCAGATGTTTTCTAAATGTTTTTTCCACCTCTTGATAATAAACCCACAGAGGCGAGGCTTGCATGGGAGAAAAACTAATTCTGAATCACCCTGTCCCTGTGGTACATTAATATTAATCCACTAATTAGCACTAATTTTTTGGTATCCGATTAATGGAACATTTCAGCTGCAGACCTTTTTCCTGGAACATTGCGGGTTCATCCTCGGTTCATACTGGAGGGGGGGGGGGGGGGCAGGTGCAGATTGGAAATATCAATGTGGAAGCATACATATTCGATAATGAAGCATTAACGCAGTCTAGTGTCCTCCTTGATCATTCTAGACTATCATCTCTCTCTCTCTCTCTCTCTCTCTCTCTCTCTCTCTCTCTCTCTCTCTCTCTCTCTCTCTCTCTCTCTCTCTCTCTCTCTCTCTCACTTCCAAACAACACTCCTGCTGCTGGGCTTCCCACTCTGTGTGCTGCCCGTCAGACTGTATCAGTCATTAGCTAATGGCTCGATGCTCAGCCCCCCCCCCCCCCCCCACTCGACGCCCCCGCGCTGTGGAGGGGTTACAGGTGACGGCAAATTAGTTTTTTGGGGAGAGGAGCAGTAGAACAACGTAAAATATGCAAAGAAATGATTAATTCAAATAAAACCTGAGTCAGACATGGCGCTTAGATCAGGAGATCGTTTTGTACAACTTGAAATAACGGTGGTTGTGTTTTGTGGGGATTGAGAACATGTTGCTTCAGTGCATTATTCCATGGAACACATTATTATTGTTAACTGTTGGGTTTGAGCATCCTAGAAAGATAACATGCATTTTTTATTTTCTATTTTAAGAAGGTAATCAATCATTTGTAACAGTGCATTTTGGAAGTAAGCTTCCTCAGGAAGGCCACAAGTGAAGGCTACAGGTGAAGACTCAGAAGGCTACAGGTGAAGGCTACAGGTGAAGACTCAGAAGGCTACAGGTGAAGGCTCAGGAGGCTACAGGTGAAGGCTCAGGAGGCTACAGGTGAAGGCTACAGGTGAAGGCTCAGAAGGCTACAGGTGAAGGCTCAGAAGGCTACAGGTGAAGACTCAGAAGGCTACAGGTGAAGGCTCAGAAGGCTACAGGTGAAGACTCAGGAGGCTACAGGTGAAGGCTCAGAAGGCTACAGGTGAAGGCTCAGGAGGCTACAGGTGAAGGCTACAGGTGAAGGCTCAGAAGCTACAGGTGAAGACTCAGAAGGCTACAGGTGAAGACTCAGAAGGCTACAGGTGAAGGCTCAGAAGCTACAGGTGAATGCTCAGAAGGCTACAGGTGAAGGCTCAGAAGGCTACAGGTGAAGGCTCAGAAGGCTACAGGTGAAGGCTCAGAATGAACAGGTGAAGGCTCAGAAGGCTACAGGTGAAGACTCAGAAGGCTACAGAAGGCGCAGGAGGCTACAGGTTAAGGCAGATGGAAGAGCAGAGGAGCAGAAAACCCAGGGCTCTAAAAGAAAACATACAAGCAATGATTTATGTCCATGTAATGAGTCAGTCAGCAGGAATCCAACACTCCAATACAGTAGACAATTCAGTGTGTGTGTGTGTGTGTGTGTGTGTGTGTGTGCGTGTGCGTGTGTGCGTGTTTGCGTGTGTGCGTGCGTGTTTAGGTGTGTGTGTGTGTGTGTCTGTGTGTGTGTGTGTGTGTGTGTGTGTGTGTGTGTGTGTCAGGCCACGTGAGCGGATCGGCGCGGCCGAGAAATCCGCTCTTCGCTCTTTAAAGCTTGGTCCGCTCCGCTAATCGCTCATGTTGACCCCGCCCCCAAGTCGCTCTCCGCTCGCTCCCCGCTCACCTTGAATCGAGCGCTCCCCGCTCCCCGCGCCAGATCGCTCGGCAGTTTTTTTTCTTTTTTTGGAGCATGGTGTAAATTAGCTCAAACTACAACAGTCTACACCCCCTGGGCCAATTGTTTGTATTGAGCCGCATTGTAATTGTAGCCATTCTGCAATGTTAAATAACGTTGTTTATCCATTCACTAGCTCTATTAAGTGATGATAGGCTAGCCGAGCCACAATGCTATGGTCGCTGCCATTAACGTTAGCATGTAAGCTAACGTCAACAACAATGGCGTCGATACTTTTTATAACAGGAGTGAGTGTGGGCGTCTCTACAGTGACAAAGCTTGAACAGGATATCACAGGTTCACCCTTCTCATTGGTTGAAAATGGCCTTCATGTTTGTACATCGCCATCTGTTGCTTTGGCATTGTACTGCATGTATATATTACATCAACAGTGTTAAACCACTGTGAGCGGCCTGGAGTGGATTGGAGCGGAGGAGAACTCTCGCTCCGGACGTCGCGCCGACTCATTTTAAAACCCACTACTCGCTCACGTCAAAACCGGCCGCTCCGCGCCCCGTGCCGCTCACGCTCCGATCCGCTCACATGCACTGGTGTGTGTGTGTGTGTGTGTGTGCGTGCGTGCGTGCGTGCGTGCGTGCGTGCGTGCGTGCGTGCGTGCGTGCGTGTGTGTGTGTGCGTGTGTGTGTGGATGAGCGTAGAAGTACGTGTGAGCATGTGTCTGCCAGTAGCTCTGACTGGTGGTGGCACACGTCTGTGTGTGTGTGTCATGGTGTTATTCTGTCTTAATGGCTTCATCAGTGTTTCCTCTCGCGCAGTTGTTATAAATGACAAATATGGATATTTTAGACTTGAAAGTAAATTAAACTGCTGTTTTGTCTATGGGGGCGGCGCTGGATTATAATTATTCATCTTGTATTATTTATTCAACAGTGTTTTGCCCCCGCCATTACCTCTGATTTATTGCTTCTAATATTCAAAAAACACATTCATCTCCCGGGTGTTTTTCTAACTACAGCAACATATCCAGTTTATTTGGTTGTTGTTTTTCGGCATGACATATATATTGGCTTTTAAATGTATCGCCTGTGTAAGTTAAAACATTGCTTTTGTAAACAGTAGTCTAAAGCTGAGCATATCCCATCAATAACAGTGCGTGTGACGCCGGCACAAGTCAGACGCACGCCGCGCACTCCTCTCCGGGCTCTGACCGGCTCTCAGGAACACACAGGGGGGGCGCCAGGCACGTGCAGAGGGGGGGGGGCTTTGGGTGCCCAAGCACTTGCCCATGTGCCCCTTGATGACCAAAGTGCCCTTTTTTTGGCAAGTGTAACTGAGGGGTACAATTCCCTGACTGTATTACTAGATATGATACTTACTACCACTACCTTTGTACTTAATATTCGGCCACCCAGTACTCGGCATAAATATATTATGATGAACACTGTCACGTAGATGAAACGGATCCAACACAAATGTACGAATTAGAAATAGGTCTTTATTTCTACACAGCGATGGTGTGTAGAGCAAGCACTTAATCAAATCAATCACATTTATGAATGGGAATTAGTATGCACTTTTATGGCAAGAATATTCGTCGGTATATCAATAGAGAATGTCCAATCTCTGAAGGCGCAGGTGGTACATATACGACCTGGAATAGTTAAGGAATAACAGCAATTATACTTTAATGATTATAGACTGGATACACTAGGGGGGGTTAATCCGGTCGCTTGTAAGCCGACAGGAGTAGGAAGGGGGGGGGGTAGAGTCCGGCTGCCTCATCCGGCCAAGGGTATCCCAGGTGAACCCACTGTAGTGCCGTTCAATGCGCCGGCGATCCTTGGACCACAGATGAAAGCAGATGGACTCTTTGTGGGCCGGCGTCCTCCGGTCCACGGAGGAGAGACGTGAAGCGACCTCGTCTTGCAGAGCGTCTCCTCACCTTGCGTCCTCTCCAGGGGGGGGGTTCCAACACACGGCAGTGTCGGGGGTCTTTATCCATGGAATAATCAACGTATACAAAGCATAATCCGTGCCTGGGAAGGCGGGCTGTCGTCGGTAGAATAATCCGGTATACAGGTCCACTCGCTCGTCGGCTCTGGGGCTCCTCGGGTGCAATCTCACATGGGGTCGATCATCCTGGATAAACAGCCAGTTCTCTGCCCGAAACGATGGGGTACTGACTACGGTAGTATTCTCACCGTACGAAGCACTATATATTAACAGACTATTATTAGCTTAATAGACTACGTCCAACTCGACGATATAGTGCCAAATATGACTATTCAAATATTAATATACACGATGTCTCAATACCGATGGTAGGCCGAACTTGGCCTTACTCCCACACGTGGCGTCGCGGGGAGGCTTTACGTCTGTGACTCTATTGGAGGGTAAGAAACTGGACTGAAAAGGAAGTCCTACTTTAGTAGCGCAGTATATATACGCACTATGAACAAATAGTCCCATTAGTGGTGCGGTAGCCAGATTCCTACGCGGAACTAGGACTTGTTCGTACATGTTGAGCGGTACGTTTGAACTGGGTCTGGGGGGTATGGCAGCCTGGCACCAAGGTCTCGACCAATAGTAGAATGGAGACTATTATGGGATGTTCAGTAGGCTAGAATGGATATTCAATGCATATTGTACAAGGAATATACAAGGGATATCAGGGAATATTAGAGAATATACAAATACAATTAAATATATATATATAAATAAATATATATATTCGGTTTAATCTGGCCCTTCACAACAGCCACCCCCTGATTGGTCCCAGACCTAATCAGTTAAGCAGAGACAGATTAATCGCGTTGTCTATTTACACATTTGCTGTAGGGGTCAGTCAACTTCACAAAGTCATAGGGTTATAGGGTCATGGTCATCATCGATTGTGTCTGGGAGTCGGGGCAGTTCTATGAGCCTCGCCACGGGACGGGTGTAAGTGCGACCCTGGACAAGCACTTCAGCTGCTCGGACCTTGCCGTCGGCACCGGTGATCACTTTGCTTACGCGGCCGGCCGGCCACATAGCTCTGGGCAGTGATTGATCAATAATCATGACGACTGTTCCTTCTGTCAAATTGTCTCTCTCCTTTACCCACTTCTGGCGGGTCTGTAGAGACGGTAGGTAGTGCAGTAGGAAACTGCTCCAAAACTTGTCGGCTAATACTTGGCTGTACCTCCACATTCGTCGGCCGTTCGCTTCTTCAGGCCGGTACATTGTCTGGGGTAATGCAGGATCTAGCCGCCCCATCAGGAGTGTGTTGGGGGTAACTGGGTCGATATCCGCCACATCACTGGAGACATATCCGAGGGGCTTCGAGTTAAGTACTCCCTCAATCTCCGTGAGGACTGTCATTAGGACTTCTTCCGCCACAGTCTGGGCCCCAAGTACTGCGTACAGGGCTGTCTTTATGGAGCGCACTTCTCGTTCCCAAGTGCCACCAAAGTGGGGTGCGTTTGGGGGGTTGAATTGGAAATCAACCTGTGCTGGAGCGAGGTGGGTCTTAAGTTCTGGGCCCATAGCTTGGAAGCTCTCTCTCAGCTCTCTTTCGCCGCCTTTGAAGTTTGTCCCATGATCGGACAATAGGGTAGACGGTCTTCCTTTCCGTGATGTGAATCTACGGAAGGCCATAAGGAATGAGTCTGTGCTCATGGTCGGGAGAAGCTCGATGTGTATCGCTCTGGTGGTCATGCATTTGAATACAATACCCCACCGCTTCTCGGTTCCTCTTCCTTTCTTTATGTGCAGCGGGCCAAAGCAGTCCATACCCGTTGAGTGGAATGGCTTGTCACCGATTCGGAGGCGACATGGAGGAAGGTCAGCCATCCTTGGTATGCTGGGCTGCGCGCGGCACTTGCGGCAGTCTAGACATGTTCGCTGGAAGCGTCGTACCGCCTCTCTTCCTTGTAGGATCCAGTAACGACGTCTGATTTCCGCGAAGACTCTTTCTGCTCCTGCGTGATGTACATCCTCATCGTATTTCTTTATAATCAGCTCTGTGACCTTGTGTCGGCTGTTCAATACGATCGGGTATTTAATGTCATCCGGTAGATTGGGGGCTCTGCGTAGGCGACCACCCACTCTGATGAGGGTATGAGCGTCGCTCTCGGGGGCCAGATGAATTAATCTGCTGTCTGATGGGACGGGCTTTCCTCCCTGTAGACAGGCCAATTCATCAGGGAACGAGTCTCTCTGGGCTCGCTGCAGTAGAAGCAATTCTGCTTCCTCGTAGTTAGCTGCTGACATATCAGCGGGGGACTTGCACTCCGGGTGGTACCGCAGGAATGTTCTTTGTTGTGCACTCTCTATGGACGTGCAATCGTCTATGTTTGGGTCGGTGGAGGCTACGGTGCTCAATCCACAGAACACAGACTTCTTATTTTCCACCTCCTCTGGACTTGCTTCCCTCGGGATAGGCATGGGCCACTGTCCTTCCGGGAGTCTTAGGAATGCGGGGCCGTCACTGTAAGCATTGTGACGGGTGAGGTCATCCAGGGGCATCCCCCGGGTGATGACGTCAGCTGGGTTCTGTTTTGTATCAACGTAGCGCCACTCTGTTTCTCCGGTTAACTCTTCGGTTAAGTCTTGAATCTCGGTGACTCTGACTCCCACGAAGACTTTGTACTTGCATGAGTCCGATTTGATCCAGGCGAGTACTGTCGTGGAATCTGACCACAGGATTGTTCTAGACACCGGTATGGTGAGCTCACGTTGGATGAGCGTGGCTAGGTGCGCTCCGGCTAGGGCTGCGCAGAGCTCTAGGCGTGGGATAGATTGTTGCTTGCGTGGGGCTATTCTCGAGCGGGCGAGGACAAATGCTGTGTAGATCTCTCCCCCCTTTTCTTGGGCCCGCAAGTAGGCTACTGATCCGTATGCGACCTCTGAGGCGTCACTGAAGACGTGTAAGTCCATTTTACATGTCTCTGGCCTCACCGTGGGTGGGAAGTAGCTTCGGCGCATATTAACGCCTGGGAGTGAGTGGAGCTCCATCTCCCACTCTCTCCAGGTGGATGCAAGGTGTGCGGGAATGGGGTCGTCCCAGCCCTGGTCCTTGTCCCACAATGCTCGTACAATCATTTTTGCCCTGGTGGTGTACGGTAGAATACATCCTAGCGGGTCATATTGTCGGGCGAGTGTTGTGTACACACTCCGTCTGGTGGTCGGCGCCGCCGCCGGCCTTCCCTGCTCCGTAGTCAGGGGCTTGTGTCTGTAGTGAAGCGAATCTGTTTTGAATCGCCACACCAATCCCAGGGTCATCTCCTGGGCTTCTCCCGGGATTGTAGCCATCCAGGTCTCGCTGCTGGCTGCCTTGTCCTCGGAGGAGAGGCTGCGCAGTACTTGCGGATCGCTGCTGGCCCACTGCCTGAGATCAAAGCCGCCTTTGATCAATGAGGCGCGGAGTTTAATCAGGAGAGCCTCGGCTCCTTCCTGGGTTGAAAGGCTTTGTAGACAGTTGTCTACGTAGAAGCTGTTCTTTACGCTGTGTCGGACCTCTTCGTCCGCTGCTGGGTCCTCTGCTACATGTTTCTGTAGTGCAAATGTAGGACAGCAGGGGCTGCACATCGTTCCGAAGGGGAGGACTTCCCATTGGTAGATGGCTGGGTGCTCATCTCCTGGCTTCTCTCTCCATAGGAACCGTAACAGGGGCTTGTCCTCCTCTACTAATCTCACCTGCAGGAACATTCCTTTAATGTCCCCGCTGATGGCCACCTTTTCCTGGCGGAAGCGGAGTAGAACGCCGAGTAGGGAGGGGCCGAGTGTGGGACCGGGCAGTAACTCTTTATTCAGATTTTGGGATCCGATCTGGTAGCTGCAGTTAAATACTATGCGGTCTTTACCGTTGTGATGGACCTTGTGGTGAGGCACGTACCACGATTCAGTGGTCTGGTCAGCCTCTTTAATGTCCATCTTTGTGACGTGTCCCGCTGTGATGAGCTTCTCAATCTCAGCGCGGTATACACTCTCTTGGGCGGGGTTCTTGGCTAAGCGCCGCTCCGTGTTCAGCAGGTACCGTTCTGTGGCGTCTGTCTTGGCGTGGAAAGTAGGCATTCCTTCTCGCCGCAGGAGTGGCGTGGCGTATCTCAACACGCCGTTGACCGGGACTCTCTTGGTCCCTGTCTCGAGGAGGTGAATGGCGTAAATGTCATCTTTAGAGCGAATGTCTTTCTTTCCGTTCTTAAAGGGCATTTGTTCCAAGGTCCATAGCCGCTCTACGTGTTGCAGGAGTGCGGTTTCTCCCTCTGTGACTCGGGAGTGGAGACATCTAGTGGCTGTACTTCGGTTGAGAGATTTGGCGAGCGGGCCTTGGAGAGTCCATCCCAAACGGGTCTCGACTGCTGCAGGACAGCCTCGGGGTCCGGTATGAACCCGGTCTATCGGGACAATGAGGTCTGCATGGTCGGAGCCTATCAACAGGGTCGGCATAGCATTGTCTATGAGCGGGATCGGTAACTTGCGCAGATGTGCATATTTCTCCATCAGCTTGGCGACGGGGTATGTGTACCGCGACAGTCCTATTTCTTGGCTGGTGAAAGCGTCTGTAATCTGGTACCGTCGCTCAGGCTGGCCGCTTGCTGCGATAGAGAATGAGACATTCTCGCCCTTTATCGTCTTCAAATCTCGTCTTATTGTCCGAATTGTCATTTGGGTTTCGCTTCCCCGCAGCCCTAGCTGGGCCGCAGCGGAGGCGAGCAGAAGGGTCTTCTCTGACCCGTCATCGAGGACGGCGTAAGTGTCCAGGACTTTATTCTGGTAGCTTAGTGTCACATGCACTACTTTTAGGAGTACTCGGGCTCCACTGCTGCTGGCGGGATCGATGTACATGACGCTCGCTTTGCTGCTGGATGGTGCGGGTGAAGGGCGCCGTCTGTTACTGTCGTGAAGTATGTCCAGATGGGCTCCATCGCACTTGGTGCACCTTTTCTTTAAGCGGCATTCGGCTGCCATGTGTGAGCGCGCACAGCGAAAACAGCGATTGTTGGACTTTATCCATTGACTTGCTTCCTCCGCGTTCAGCTTGGGGAAGGAGTCACATTGCGCTAGCCAGTGTTCTTTCTCACAGTAGGGGCACACTATCTTCCACTTCTCCGTTCTGGAGGGGGTACTGTGGCTCCTGCTGCTCGGTACTGACTCCGATTGGTGCATCACAGTCACCGATCTTCTTCCATCATTTAGTCGTCTGGTTCCTTCTCTGGAGCCAGGGGTGCTCCGTCCGAATGTATCTAGCCGTAGGCTGCTGACTTCTCTCGCCAGGAAGTCTGCTAGATCGAGGAGGTTCGGTTCGGGGCCATTCGGGTCTCGGTGGTCTCTCTGCCGCCTAAAACGCTCCTGTCGAGCGGGCGGCAGCTTCTCCAAGATCCTTTCCACATTTGAGTTGGCGTAAAGTTCATGCCTCCCCTTCTCTCTCTGCGCTCCCAACATCCCTACCAGGGACTGCACTCTGATGGACAGGTCGTCCAGTGCTCGATTGTCTATTGCTGGGGGTAAGCGGTCGATGTGTCGGATCTCCTGGATCACGTAATCCCATATGCGCCCATACCTCTGGTCCAATGCTACCAGCGCTGCTGTGTATGGGGTGGTGGAAGTCGCGTAGGCGAGCGCTATATTATGTGCGCGGGGTACCTTTAAGTGCTTCAGTAGGATGGCGTATTTGTGGCGTTCATCCAATACATCCACCAACATGGTCTCCAGACACATGCGGAGTTCTGTATACTGGGCCCGGTTCTCTTGGGTGAAGTCGGGTACCATAGGCGTGCCAATGTATGACGCTGACTGTGGATACATCGGCGAGCGTTGGGGGAGAGGCCTCCTAGGCGAGTCTCCTCCCGCTCCTTGGTATGGGCTGGTACCGGCAGTGTACCATGGCCCGCTTGTCCAGGTGCTGTTCCTCGGTGCGGGTCGTGCGTCGTGCTCACCCGTGTATAGAGTCGGGGGTCTGTAGCGCAGCTCCGCGGGAGTATAGCCTGGGCTGTACCGGACCTCCTGGTCCGGTAGAGTACTGTGCTGTCGTCGGGCGTGGTTCTCCTCCTCTTCCTCTTCGTCTTCAGTTAGGTCATCCAGTGCTTGTAGTCTCTGGTTTAGCCTCTCCACAGGATATGCTGCTCCTTCCCGGTTGCTAGGTCTCGCTTGGACCGGTGGGGGGAGGTGGTCTGTGGGGGGTATAGACCTCGTCTGTTGGTCAAGTTCAGGGTTGTTTACTCGGCTAGGGGATGCCGCCCTGGAGGTGTGTCTAGACGAGTTCCTGGAGCCTCTGGCGGAGGGAGAGGGTGTTGTCCGTCTGATCAGCTGTTCTATTAGTTGCGCTTGCTGTCTGTCGCGCTCTGCGTCCCGTAGAGCACCAGCAGCTGCTCGCTGGCTGTCTGCTCGGTCTCGGGCCACATTCTCTTCCCTCTGAATGCGTCTTATTTCTAGACGTATATGCTCTTCTTCGCTCCGCTGCTGGATCTGCAGTCGGTCGCGTTCAGCAGCGGCGTTCAGGCTGATGAGGAAGGCCTGCTGTAGGGTCCTCTCTGCCTCGCTGGGAGAAGGCGGTTGTATAGGGGAGCCTTCCCTCGGGGTACTCCTTGCGGAGCCTTGGAGCTCTATCTCCACGGTGCTCTCCCCGTCTTCTTCCGTGCCGAGTTCTCTCTCGGTAGCGTTGTATTCCTCCCGGGACTCATCGGGACTACTTCTTCAGTACTGGCGGGGTGTGAAGTCATGTCTGGTTCCCACTGGTCCCCACCGTGAACTTGGTCAGTTACATTAGAACCCGTAGGGGCCTCTATGGTCGGGGTAGTCTGGGCGTTGGGGTTAGACATACTTTTACTTTCTAGTTTTACCGCGTTTACTGTTAGTAGAAGACTAGGTTGTTGACTGACAGCGTAAGCCTCTAAGTACTGAGGGAGCCGTCGTTCGCGCTGCGGGCGTTGGTTAGGAGGATCGTTTCGTGGAGTGTTCATCATAGGCCATTTCAATATTAATAACACTATATTAATATTACACTGATTACCCTCCGGCTCGAAGGACCAATTGTAACTGAGGGGTACAATTCCCTGACTGTATTACTAGATATGATACTTACTACCACTACCTTTGTACTTAATATTCGGCCACCCAGTACTCGGCATAAATATATTATGATGAACACTGTCACGTAGATGAAACGGATCCAACACAAATGTACGAATTAGAAATAGGTCTTTATTTCTACACAGCGATGGTGTGTAGAGCAAGCACTTAATCAAATCAATCACATTTATGAATGGGAATTAGTATGCACTTTTATGGCAAGAGTATTCGTCGGTATATCAATAGAGAATGTCCAATCTCTGAAGGCGCAGGTGGTACATATACGACCTGGAATAGTTAAGGAATAACAGCAATTATACTTTAATGATTATAGACTGGATACACTAGGGGGGGTTAATTCGGTCGCTTGTAAGCCGACAGGAGTAGGAAGGGGGGGGGGGGGGGGGGTAGAGTCCGGCTGCCTCATCCGGCCAAGGGTATCCCAGGTGAACCCACTGTAGTGCCGTTCAATGCGCCGGCGATCCTTGGACCACAGATGAAAGCAGATGGACTCTTTGTGGGCCGGCGTCCTCCGGTCCACGGAGGAGAGACGTGAAGCGACCTCGTCTTGCAGAGCGTCTCCTCACCTTGCGTCCTCTCCAGGGGGGGGGTTCCAACACACGGCAGTGTCGGGGGTCTTTATCCATGGAATAATCAACGTATACAAAGCATAATCCGTGCCTGGGAAGGCGGGCTGTCGTCGGTAGAATAATCCGGTATACAGGTCCACTCGCTCGTCGGCTCTGGGGCTCCTCGGGTGCAATCTCACATGGGGTCGATCATCCTGGATAAACAGCCAGTTCTCTGCCCGAAACGATGGGGTACTGACTACGGTAGTATTCTCACCGTACGAAGCACTATATATTAACAGACTATTATTAGCTTAATAGACTACGTCCAACTCGACGATATAGTGCCAAATATGACTATTCAAATATTAATATACACGATGTCTCAATACCGATGGTAGGCCGAACTTGGCCTTACTCCCACACGTGGCGTCGCGGGGAGGCTTTACGTCTGTGACTCTATTGGAGGGTAAGAAACTGGACTGAAAAGGAAGTCCTACTTTAGTAGCGCAGTATATATACGCACTATGAACAAATAGTCCCATTAGTGGTGCGGTAGCCAGATTCCTACGCGGAACTAGGACTTGTTCGTACATGTTGAGCGGTACGTTTGAACTGGGTCTGGGGGGTATGGCAGCCTGGCACCAAGGTCTCGACCAATAGTAGAATGGAGACTATTATGGGATGTTCAGTAGGCTAGAATGGATATTCAATGCATATTGTACAAGGAATATACAAGGGATATCAGGGAATATTAGAGAATATACAAATACAATTAAATATATATATATAAATAAATATATATATTCGGTTTAATCTGGCCCTTCACAACAGCCACCCCCTGATTGGTCCCAGACCTAATCAGTTAAGCAGAGACAGATTAATCGCGTTGTCTATTTACACATTTGCTGTAGGGGTCAGTCAACTTCACAAAGTCATAGGGTTATAGGGTCATGGTCATCATCGATTGTGTCTGGGAGTCGGGGCAGTTCTATGAGCCTCGCCACGGGACGGGTGTAAGTGCGACCCTGGACAAGCACTTCAGCTGCTCGGACCTTGCCGTCGGCACCGGTGATCACTTTGCTTACGCGGCCGGCCGGCCACATAGCTCTGGGCAGTGATTGATCAATAATCATGACGACTGTTCCTTCTGTCAAATTGTCTCTCTCCTTTACCCACTTCTGGCGGGTCTGTAGAGACGGTAGGTAGTGCAGTAGGAAACTGCTCCAAAACTTGTCGGCTAATACTTGGCTGTACCTCCACATTCGTCGGCCGTTCGCTTCTTCAGGCCGGTACATTGTCTGGGGTAATGCAGGATCTAGCCGCCCCATCAGGAGTGTGTTGGGGGTAACTGGGTCGATATCCGCCACATCACTGGAGACATATCCGAGGGGCTTCGAGTTAAGTACTCCCTCAATCTCCGTGAGGACTGTCATTAGGACTTCTTCCGCCACAGTCTGGGCCCCAAGTACTGCGTACAGGGCTGTCTTTATGGAGCGCACTTCTCGTTCCCAAGTGCCACCAAAGTGGGGTGCGTTTGGGGGGTTGAATTGGAAATCAACCTGTGCTGGAGCGAGGTGGGTCTTAAGTTCTGGGCCCATAGCTTGGAAGCTCTCTCTCAGCTCTCTTTCGCCGCCTTTGAAGTTTGTCCCATGATCGGACAATAGGGTAGACGGTCTTCCTTTCCGTGATGTGAATCTACGGAAGGCCATAAGGAATGAGTCTGTGCTCATGGTCGGGAGAAGCTCGATGTGTATCGCTCTGGTGGTCATGCATTTGAATACAATACCCCACCGCTTCTCGGTTCCTCTTCCTTTCTTTATGTGCAGCGGGCCAAAGCAGTCCATACCCGTTGAGTGGAATGGCTTGTCACCGATTCGGAGGCGACATGGAGGAAGGTCAGCCATCCTTGGTATGCTGGGCTGCGCGCGGCACTTGCGGCAGTCTAGACATGTTCGCTGGAAGCGTCGTACCGCCTCTCTTCCTTGTAGGATCCAGTAACGACGTCTGATTTCCGCGAAGACTCTTTCTGCTCCTGCGTGATGTACATCCTCATCGTATTTCTTTATAATCAGCTCTGTGACCTTGTGTCGGCTGTTCAATACGATCGGGTATTTAATGTCATCCGGTAGATTGGGGGCTCTGCGTAGGCGACCACCCACTCTGATGAGGGTATGAGCGTCGCTCTCGGGGGCCAGATGAATTAATCTGCTGTCGGATGGGACGGGCTTTCCTCCCTGTAGACAGGCCAATTCATCAGGGAACGAGTCTCTCTGGGCTCGCTGCAGTAGAAGCAATTCTGCTTCCTCGTAGTTAGCTGCTGACATATCAGCGGGGGACTTGCACTCCGGGTGGTACCGCAGGAATGTTCTTTGTTGTGCACTCTCTATGGACGTGCAATCGTCTATGTTTGGGTCGGTGGAGGCTACGGTGCTCAATCCACAGAACACAGACTTCTTATTTTCCACCTCCTCTGGACTTGCTTCCCTCGGGATAGGCATGGGCCACTGTCCTTCCGGGAGTCTTAGGAATGCGGGGCCGTCACTGTAAGCATTGTGACGGGTGAGGTCATCCAGGGGCATCCCCCGGGTGATGACGTCAGCTGGGTTCTGTTTTGTATCAACGTAGCGCCACTCTGTTTCTCCGGTTAACTCTTCGGTTAAGTCTTGAATCTCGGTGACTCTGACTCCCACGAAGACTTTGTACTTGCATGAGTCCGATTTGATCCAGGCGAGTACTGTCGTGGAATCTGACCACAGGATTGTTCTAGACACCGGTATGGTGAGCTCACGTTGGATGAGCGTGGCTAGGTGCGCTCCGGCTAGGGCTGCGCAGAGCTCTAGGCGTGGGATAGATTGTTGCTTGCGTGGGGCTATTCTCGAGCGGGCGAGGACAAATGCTGTGTAGATCTCTCCCCCCTTTTCTTGGGCCCGCAAGTAGGCTACTGATCCGTATGCGACCTCTGAGGCGTCACTGAAGACGTGTAAGTCCATTTTACATGTCTCTGGCCTCACCGTGGGTGGGAAGTAGCTTCGGCGCATATTAACGCCTGGGAGTGAGTGGAGCTCCATCTCCCACTCTCTCCAGGTGGATGCAAGGTGTGCGGGAATGGGGTCGTCCCAGCCCTGGTCCTTGTCCCACAATGCTCGTACAATCATTTTTGCCCTGGTGGTGTACGGTAGAATACATCCTAGCGGGTCATATTGTCGGGCGAGTGTTGTGTACACACTCCGTCTGGTGGTCGGCGCCGCCGCCGGCCTTCCCTGCTCCGTAGTCAGGGGCTTGTGTCTGTAGTGAAGCGAATCTGTTTTGAATCGCCACACCAATCCCAGGGTCATCTCCTGGGCTTCTCCCGGGATTGTAGCCATCCAGGTCTCGCTGCTGGCTGCCTTGTCCTCGGAGGAGAGGCTGCGCAGTACTTGCGGATCGCTGCTGGCCCACTGCCTGAGATCAAAGCCGCCTTTGATCAATGAGGCGCGGAGTTTAATCAGGAGAGCCTCGGCTCCTTCCTGGGTTGAAAGGCTTTGTAGACAGTTGTCTACGTAGAAGCTGTTCTTTACGCTGTGTCGGACCTCTTCGTCCGCTGCTGGGTCCTCTGCTACATGTTTCTGTAGTGCAAATGTAGGACAGCAGGGGCTGCACATCGTTCCGAAGGGGAGGACTTCCCATTGGTAGATGGCTGGGTGCTCATCTCCTGGCTTCTCTCTCCATAGGAACCGTAACAGGGGCTTGTCCTCCTCTACTAATCTCACCTGCAGGAACATTCCTTTAATGTCCCCGCTGATGGCCACCTTTTCCTGGCGGAAGCGGAGTAGAACGCCGAGTAGGGAGGGGCCGAGTGTGGGACCGGGCAGTAACTCTTTATTCAGATTTTGGGATCCGATCTGGTAGCTGCAGTTAAATACTATGCGGTCTTTACCGTTGTGATGGACCTTGTGGTGAGGCACGTACCACGATTCAGTGGTCTGGTCAGCCTCTTTAATGTCCATCTTTGTGACGTGTCCCGCTGTGATGAGCTTCTCAATCTCAGCGCGGTATACACTCTCTTGGGCGGGGTTCTTGGCTAAGCGCCGCTCCGTGTTCAGCAGGTACCGTTCTGTGGCGTCTGTCTTGGCGTGGAAAGTAGGCATTCCTTCTCGCCGCAGGAGTGGCGTGGCGTATCTCAACACGCCGTTGACCGGGACTCTCTTGGTCCCTGTCTCGAGGAGGTGAATGGCGTAAATGTCATCTTTAGAGCGAATGTCTTTCTTTCCGTTCTTAAAGGGCATTTGTTCCAAGGTCCATAGCCGCTCTACGTGTTGCAGGAGTGCGGTTTCTCCCTCTGTGACTCGGGAGTGGAGACATCTAGTGGCTGTACTTCGGTTGAGAGATTTGGCGAGCGGGCCTTGGAGAGTCCATCCCAAACGGGTCTCGACTGCTGCAGGACAGCCTCGGGGTCCGGTATGAACCCGGTCTATCGGGACAATGAGGTCTGCATGGTCGGAGCCTATCAACAGGGTCGGCATAGCATTGTCTATGAGCGGGATCGGTAACTTGCGCAGATGTGCATATTTCTCCATCAGCTTGGCGACGGGGTATGTGTACCGCGACAGTCCTATTTCTTGGCTGGTGAAAGCGTCTGTAATCTGGTACCGTCGCTCAGGCTGGCCGCTTGCTGCGATAGAGAATGAGACATTCTCGCCCTTTATCGTCTTCAAATCTCGTCTTATTGTCCGAATTGTCATTTGGGTTTCGCTTCCCCGCAGCCCTAGCTGGGCCGCAGCGGAGGCGAGCAGAAGGGTCTTCTCTGACCCGTCATCGAGGACGGCGTAAGTGTCCAGGACTTTATTCTGGTAGCTTAGTGTCACATGCACTACTTTTAGGAGTACTCGGGCTCCACTGCTGCTGGCGGGATCGATGTACATGACGCTCGCTTTGCTGCTGGATGGTGCGGGTGAAGGGCGCCGTCTGTTACTGTCGTGAAGTATGTCCAGATGGGCTCCATCGCACTTGGTGCACCTTTTCTTTAAGCGGCATTCGGCTGCCATGTGTGAGCGCGCACAGCGAAAACAGCGATTGTTGGACTTTATCCATTGACTTGCTTCCTCCGCGTTCAGCTTGGGGAAGGAGTCACATTGCGCTAGCCAGTGTTCTTTCTCACAGTAGGGGCACACTATCTTCCACTTCTCCGTTCTGGAGGGGGTACTGTGGCTCCTGCTGCTCGGTACTGACTCCGATTGGTGCATCACAGTCACCGATCTTCTTCCATCATTTAGTCGTCTGGTTCCTTCTCTGGAGCCAGGGGTGCTCCGTCCGAATGTATCTAGCCGTAGGCTGCTGACTTCTCTCGCCAGGAAGTCTGCTAGATCGAGGAGGTTCGGTTCGGGGCCATTCGGGTCTCGGTGGTCTCTCTGCCGCCTAAAACGCTCCTGTCGAGCGGGCGGCAGCTTCTCCAAGATCCTTTCCACATTTGAGTTGGCGTAAAGTTCATGCCTCCCCTTCTCTCTCTGCGCTCCCAACATCCCTACCAGGGACTGCACTCTGATGGACAGGTCGTCCAGTGCTCGATTGTCTATTGCTGGGGGTAAGCGGTCGATGTGTCGGATCTCCTGGATCACGTAATCCCATATGCGCCCATACCTCTGGTCCAATGCTACCAGCGCTGCTGTGTATGGGGTGGTGGAAGTCGCGTAGGCGAGCGCTATATTATGTGCGCGGGGTACCTTTAAGTGCTTCAGTAGGATGGCGTATTTGTGGCGTTCATCCAATACATCCACCAACATGGTCTCCAGACACATGCGGAGTTCTGTATACTGGGCCCGGTTCTCTTGGGTGAAGTCGGGTACCATAGGCGTGCCAATGTATGACGCTGACTGTGGATACATCGGCGAGCGTTGGGGGAGAGGCCTCCTAGGCGAGTCTCCTCCCGCTCCTTGGTATGGGCTGGTACCGGCAGTGTACCATGGCCCGCTTGTCCAGGTGCTGTTCCTCGGTGCGGGTCGTGCGTCGTGCTCACCCGTGTATAGAGTCGGGGGTCTGTAGCGCAGCTCCGCGGGAGTATAGCCTGGGCTGTACCGGACCTCCTGGTCCGGTAGAGTACTGTGCTGTCGTCGGGCGTGGTTCTCCTCCTCTTCCTCTTCGTCTTCAGTTAGGTCATCCAGTGCTTGTAGTCTCTGGTTTAGCCTCTCCACAGGATATGCTGCTCCTTCCCGGTTGCTAGGTCTCGCTTGGACCGGTGGGGGGAGGTGGTCTGTGGGGGGTATAGACCTCGTCTGTTGGTCAAGTTCAGGGTTGTTTACTCGGCTAGGGGATGCCGCCCTGGAGGTGTGTCTAGACGAGTTCCTGGAGCCTCTGGCGGAGGGAGAGGGTGTTGTCCGTCTGATCAGCTGTTCTATTAGTTGCGCTTGCTGTCTGTCGCGCTCTGCGTCCCGTAGAGCACCAGCAGCTGCTCGCTGGCTGTCTGCTCGGTCTCGGGCCACATTCTCTTCCCTCTGAATGCGTCTTATTTCTAGACGTATATGCTCTTCTTCGCTCCGCTGCTGGATCTGCAGTCGGTCGCGTTCAGCAGCGGCGTTCAGGCTGATGAGGAAGGCCTGCTGTAGGGTCCTCTCTGCCTCGCTGGGAGAAGGCGGTTGTATAGGGGAGCCTTCCCTCGGGGTACTCCTTGCGGAGCCTTGGAGCTCTATCTCCACGGTGCTCTCCCCGTCTTCTTCCGTGCCGAGTTCTCTCTCGGTAGCGTTGTATTCCTCCCGGGACTCATCGGGGACTACTTCTTCAGTACTGGCGGGGTGTGAAGTCATGTCTGGTTCCCACTGGTCCCCACCGTGAACTTGGTCAGTTACATTAGAACCCGTAGGGGCCTCTATGGTCGGGGTAGTCTGGGCGTTGGGGTTAGACATACTTTTACTTTCTAGTTTTACCGCGTTTACTGTTAGTAGAAGACTAGGTTGTTGACTGACAGCGTAAGCCTCTAAGTACTGAGGGAGCCGTCGTTCGCGCTGCGGGCGTTGGTTAGGAGGATCGTTTCGTGGAGTGTTCATCATAGGCCATTTCAATATTAATAACACTATATTAATATTACACTGATTACCCTCCGGCTCGAAGGACCAATTGTAACTGAGGGGTACAATTCCCTGACTGTATTACTAGATATGATACTTACTACCACTACCTTTGTACTTAATATTCGGCCACCCAGTACTCGGCATAAATATATTATGATGAACACTGTCACGTAGATGAAACGGATCCAACACAAATGTACGAATTAGAAATAGGTCTTTATTTCTACACAGCGATGGTGTGTAGAGCAAGCACTTAATCAAATCAATCACATTTATGAATGGGAATTAGTATGCACTTTTATGGCAAGAGTATTCGTCGGTATATCAATAGAGAATGTCCAATCTCTGAAGGCGCAGGTGGTACATATACGACCTGGAATAGTTAAGGAATAACAGCAATTATACTTTAATGATTATAGACTGGATACACTAGGGGGGGTTAATTCGGTCGCTTGTAAGCCGACAGGAGTAGGAAGGGGGGGGGGGGGGGGGGTAGAGTCCGGCTGCCTCATCCGGCCAAGGGTATCCCAGGTGAACCCACTGTAGTGCCGTTCAATGCGCCGGCGATCCTTGGACCACAGATGAAAGCAGATGGACTCTTTGTGGGCCGGCGTCCTCCGGTCCACGGAGGAGAGACGTGAAGCGACCTCGTCTTGCAGAGCGTCTCCTCACCTTGCGTCCTCTCCAGGGGGGGGGTTCCAACACACGGCAGTGTCGGGGGTCTTTATCCATGGAATAATCAACGTATACAAAGCATAATCCGTGCCTGGGAAGGCGGGCTGTCGTCGGTAGAATAATCCGGTATACAGGTCCACTCGCTCGTCGGCTCTGGGGCTCCTCGGGTGCAATCTCACATGGGGTCGATCATCCTGGATAAACAGCCAGTTCTCTGCCCGAAACGATGGGGTACTGACTACGGTAGTATTCTCACCGTACGAAGCACTATATATTAACAGACTATTATTAGCTTAATAGACTACGTCCAACTCGACGATATAGTGCCAAATATGACTATTCAAATATTAATATACACGATGTCTCAATACCGATGGTAGGCCGAACTTGGCCTTACTCCCACACGTGGCGTCGCGGGGAGGCTTTACGTCTGTGACTCTATTGGAGGGTAAGAAACTGGACTGAAAAGGAAGTCCTACTTTAGTAGCGCAGTATATATACGCACTATGAACAAATAGTCCCATTAGTGGTGCGGTAGCCAGATTCCTACGCGGAACTAGGACTTGTTCGTACATGTTGAGCGGTACGTTTGAACTGGGTCTGGGGGGTATGGCAGCCTGGCACCAAGGTCTCGACCAATAGTAGAATGGAGACTATTATGGGATGTTCAGTAGGCTAGAATGGATATTCAATGCATATTGTACAAGGAATATACAAGGGATATCAGGGAATATTAGAGAATATACAAATACAATTAAATATATATATATAAATAAATATATATATTCGGTTTAATCTGGCCCTTCACAACAGCCACCCCCTGATTGGTCCCAGACCTAATCAGTTAAGCAGAGACAGATTAATCGCGTTGTCTATTTACACATTTGCTGTAGGGGTCAGTCAACTTCACAAAGTCATAGGGTTATAGGGTCATGGTCATCATCGATTGTGTCTGGGAGTCGGGGCAGTTCTATGAGCCTCGCCACGGGACGGGTGTAAGTGCGACCCTGGACAAGCACTTCAGCTGCTCGGACCTTGCCGTCGGCACCGGTGATCACTTTGCTTACGCGGCCGGCCGGCCACATAGCTCTGGGCAGTGATTGATCAATAATCATGACGACTGTTCCTTCTGTCAAATTGTCTCTCTCCTTTACCCACTTCTGGCGGGTCTGTAGAGACGGTAGGTAGTGCAGTAGGAAACTGCTCCAAAACTTGTCGGCTAATACTTGGCTGTACCTCCACATTCGTCGGCCGTTCGCTTCTTCAGGCCGGTACATTGTCTGGGGTAATGCAGGATCTAGCCGCCCCATCAGGAGTGTGTTGGGGGTAACTGGGTCGATATCCGCCACATCACTGGAGACATATCCGAGGGGCTTCGAGTTAAGTACTCCCTCAATCTCCGTGAGGACTGTCATTAGGACTTCTTCCGCCACAGTCTGGGCCCCAAGTACTGCGTACAGGGCTGTCTTTATGGAGCGCACTTCTCGTTCCCAAGTGCCACCAAAGTGGGGTGCGTTTGGGGGGTTGAATTGGAAATCAACCTGTGCTGGAGCGAGGTGGGTCTTAAGTTCTGGGCCCATAGCTTGGAAGCTCTCTCTCAGCTCTCTTTCGCCGCCTTTGAAGTTTGTCCCATGATCGGACAATAGGGTAGACGGTCTTCCTTTCCGTGATGTGAATCTACGGAAGGCCATAAGGAATGAGTCTGTGCTCATGGTCGGGAGAAGCTCGATGTGTATCGCTCTGGTGGTCATGCATTTGAATACAATACCCCACCGCTTCTCGGTTCCTCTTCCTTTCTTTATGTGCAGCGGGCCAAAGCAGTCCATACCCGTTGAGTGGAATGGCTTGTCACCGATTCGGAGGCGACATGGAGGAAGGTCAGCCATCCTTGGTATGCTGGGCTGCGCGCGGCACTTGCGGCAGTCTAGACATGTTCGCTGGAAGCGTCGTACCGCCTCTCTTCCTTGTAGGATCCAGTAACGACGTCTGATTTCCGCGAAGACTCTTTCTGCTCCTGCGTGATGTACATCCTCATCGTATTTCTTTATAATCAGCTCTGTGACCTTGTGTCGGCTGTTCAATACGATCGGGTATTTAATGTCATCCGGTAGATTGGGGGCTCTGCGTAGGCGACCACCCACTCTGATGAGGGTATGAGCGTCGCTCTCGGGGGCCAGATGAATTAATCTGCTGTCGGATGGGACGGGCTTTCCTCCCTGTAGACAGGCCAATTCATCAGGGAACGAGTCTCTCTGGGCTCGCTGCAGTAGAAGCAATTCTGCTTCCTCGTAGTTAGCTGCTGACATATCAGCGGGGGACTTGCACTCCGGGTGGTACCGCAGGAATGTTCTTTGTTGTGCACTCTCTATGGACGTGCAATCGTCTATGTTTGGGTCGGTGGAGGCTACGGTGCTCAATCCACAGAACACAGACTTCTTATTTTCCACCTCCTCTGGACTTGCTTCCCTCGGGATAGGCATGGGCCACTGTCCTTCCGGGAGTCTTAGGAATGCGGGGCCGTCACTGTAAGCATTGTGACGGGTGAGGTCATCCAGGGGCATCCCCCGGGTGATGACGTCAGCTGGGTTCTGTTTTGTATCAACGTAGCGCCACTCTGTTTCTCCGGTTAACTCTTCGGTTAAGTCTTGAATCTCGGTGACTCTGACTCCCACGAAGACTTTGTACTTGCATGAGTCCGATTTGATCCAGGCGAGTACTGTCGTGGAATCTGACCACAGGATTGTTCTAGACACCGGTATGGTGAGCTCACGTTGGATGAGCGTGGCTAGGTGCGCTCCGGCTAGGGCTGCGCAGAGCTCTAGGCGTGGGATAGATTGTTGCTTGCGTGGGGCTATTCTCGAGCGGGCGAGGACAAATGCTGTGTAGATCTCTCCCCCCTTTTCTTGGGCCCGCAAGTAGGCTACTGATCCGTATGCGACCTCTGAGGCGTCACTGAAGACGTGTAAGTCCATTTTACATGTCTCTGGCCTCACCGTGGGTGGGAAGTAGCTTCGGCGCATATTAACGCCTGGGAGTGAGTGGAGCTCCATCTCCCACTCTCTCCAGGTGGATGCAAGGTGTGCGGGAATGGGGTCGTCCCAGCCCTGGTCCTTGTCCCACAATGCTCGTACAATCATTTTTGCCCTGGTGGTGTACGGTAGAATACATCCTAGCGGGTCATATTGTCGGGCGAGTGTTGTGTACACACTCCGTCTGGTGGTCGGCGCCGCCGCCGGCCTTCCCTGCTCCGTAGTCAGGGGCTTGTGTCTGTAGTGAAGCGAATCTGTTTTGAATCGCCACACCAATCCCAGGGTCATCTCCTGGGCTTCTCCCGGGATTGTAGCCATCCAGGTCTCGCTGCTGGCTGCCTTGTCCTCGGAGGAGAGGCTGCGCAGTACTTGCGGATCGCTGCTGGCCCACTGCCTGAGATCAAAGCCGCCTTTGATCAATGAGGCGCGGAGTTTAATCAGGAGAGCCTCGGCTCCTTCCTGGGTTGAAAGGCTTTGTAGACAGTTGTCTACGTAGAAGCTGTTCTTTACGCTGTGTCGGACCTCTTCGTCCGCTGCTGGGTCCTCTGCTACATGTTTCTGTAGTGCAAATGTAGGACAGCAGGGGCTGCACATCGTTCCGAAGGGGAGGACTTCCCATTGGTAGATGGCTGGGTGCTCATCTCCTGGCTTCTCTCTCCATAGGAACCGTAACAGGGGCTTGTCCTCCTCTACTAATCTCACCTGCAGGAACATTCCTTTAATGTCCCCGCTGATGGCCACCTTTTCCTGGCGGAAGCGGAGTAGAACGCCGAGTAGGGAGGGGCCGAGTGTGGGACCGGGCAGTAACTCTTTATTCAGATTTTGGGATCCGATCTGGTAGCTGCAGTTAAATACTATGCGGTCTTTACCGTTGTGATGGACCTTGTGGTGAGGCACGTACCACGATTCAGTGGTCTGGTCAGCCTCTTTAATGTCCATCTTTGTGACGTGTCCCGCTGTGATGAGCTTCTCAATCTCAGCGCGGTATACACTCTCTTGGGCGGGGTTCTTGGCTAAGCGCCGCTCCGTGTTCAGCAGGTACCGTTCTGTGGCGTCTGTCTTGGCGTGGAAAGTAGGCATTCCTTCTCGCCGCAGGAGTGGCGTGGCGTATCTCAACACGCCGTTGACCGGGACTCTCTTGGTCCCTGTCTCGAGGAGGTGAATGGCGTAAATGTCATCTTTAGAGCGAATGTCTTTCTTTCCGTTCTTAAAGGGCATTTGTTCCAAGGTCCATAGCCGCTCTACGTGTTGCAGGAGTGCGGTTTCTCCCTCTGTGACTCGGGAGTGGAGACATCTAGTGGCTGTACTTCGGTTGAGAGATTTGGCGAGCGGGCCTTGGAGAGTCCATCCCAAACGGGTCTCGACTGCTGCAGGACAGCCTCGGGGTCCGGTATGAACCCGGTCTATCGGGACAATGAGGTCTGCATGGTCGGAGCCTATCAACAGGGTCGGCATAGCATTGTCTATGAGCGGGATCGGTAACTTGCGCAGATGTGCATATTTCTCCATCAGCTTGGCGACGGGGTATGTGTACCGCGACAGTCCTATTTCTTGGCTGGTGAAAGCGTCTGTAATCTGGTACCGTCGCTCAGGCTGGCCGCTTGCTGCGATAGAGAATGAGACATTCTCGCCCTTTATCGTCTTCAAATCTCGTCTTATTGTCCGAATTGTCATTTGGGTTTCGCTTCCCCGCAGCCCTAGCTGGGCCGCAGCGGAGGCGAGCAGAAGGGTCTTCTCTGACCCGTCATCGAGGACGGCGTAAGTGTCCAGGACTTTATTCTGGTAGCTTAGTGTCACATGCACTACTTTTAGGAGTACTCGGGCTCCACTGCTGCTGGCGGGATCGATGTACATGACGCTCGCTTTGCTGCTGGATGGTGCGGGTGAAGGGCGCCGTCTGTTACTGTCGTGAAGTATGTCCAGATGGGCTCCATCGCACTTGGTGCACCTTTTCTTTAAGCGGCATTCGGCTGCCATGTGTGAGCGCGCACAGCGAAAACAGCGATTGTTGGACTTTATCCATTGACTTGCTTCCTCCGCGTTCAGCTTGGGGAAGGAGTCACATTGCGCTAGCCAGTGTTCTTTCTCACAGTAGGGGCACACTATCTTCCACTTCTCCGTTCTGGAGGGGGTACTGTGGCTCCTGCTGCTCGGTACTGACTCCGATTGGTGCATCACAGTCACCGATCTTCTTCCATCATTTAGTCGTCTGGTTCCTTCTCTGGAGCCAGGGGTGCTCCGTCCGAATGTATCTAGCCGTAGGCTGCTGACTTCTCTCGCCAGGAAGTCTGCTAGATCGAGGAGGTTCGGTTCGGGGCCATTCGGGTCTCGGTGGTCTCTCTGCCGCCTAAAACGCTCCTGTCGAGCGGGCGGCAGCTTCTCCAAGATCCTTTCCACATTTGAGTTGGCGTAAAGTTCATGCCTCCCCTTCTCTCTCTGCGCTCCCAACATCCCTACCAGGGACTGCACTCTGATGGACAGGTCGTCCAGTGCTCGATTGTCTATTGCTGGGGGTAAGCGGTCGATGTGTCGGATCTCCTGGATCACGTAATCCCATATGCGCCCATACCTCTGGTCCAATGCTACCAGCGCTGCTGTGTATGGGGTGGTGGAAGTCGCGTAGGCGAGCGCTATATTATGTGCGCGGGGTACCTTTAAGTGCTTCAGTAGGATGGCGTATTTGTGGCGTTCATCCAATACATCCACCAACATGGTCTCCAGACACATGCGGAGTTCTGTATACTGGGCCCGGTTCTCTTGGGTGAAGTCGGGTACCATAGGCGTGCCAATGTATGACGCTGACTGTGGATACATCGGCGAGCGTTGGGGGAGAGGCCTCCTAGGCGAGTCTCCTCCCGCTCCTTGGTATGGGCTGGTACCGGCAGTGTACCATGGCCCGCTTGTCCAGGTGCTGTTCCTCGGTGCGGGTCGTGCGTCGTGCTCACCCGTGTATAGAGTCGGGGGTCTGTAGCGCAGCTCCGCGGGAGTATAGCCTGGGCTGTACCGGACCTCCTGGTCCGGTAGAGTACTGTGCTGTCGTCGGGCGTGGTTCTCCTCCTCTTCCTCTTCGTCTTCAGTTAGGTCATCCAGTGCTTGTAGTCTCTGGTTTAGCCTCTCCACAGGATATGCTGCTCCTTCCCGGTTGCTAGGTCTCGCTTGGACCGGTGGGGGGAGGTGGTCTGTGGGGGGTATAGACCTCGTCTGTTGGTCAAGTTCAGGGTTGTTTACTCGGCTAGGGGATGCCGCCCTGGAGGTGTGTCTAGACGAGTTCCTGGAGCCTCTGGCGGAGGGAGAGGGTGTTGTCCGTCTGATCAGCTGTTCTATTAGTTGCGCTTGCTGTCTGTCGCGCTCTGCGTCCCGTAGAGCACCAGCAGCTGCTCGCTGGCTGTCTGCTCGGTCTCGGGCCACATTCTCTTCCCTCTGAATGCGTCTTATTTCTAGACGTATATGCTCTTCTTCGCTCCGCTGCTGGATCTGCAGTCGGTCGCGTTCAGCAGCGGCGTTCAGGCTGATGAGGAAGGCCTGCTGTAGGGTCCTCTCTGCCTCGCTGGGAGAAGGCGGTTGTATAGGGGAGCCTTCCCTCGGGGTACTCCTTGCGGAGCCTTGGAGCTCTATCTCCACGGTGCTCTCCCCGTCTTCTTCCGTGCCGAGTTCTCTCTCGGTAGCGTTGTATTCCTCCCGGGACTCATCGGGGACTACTTCTTCAGTACTGGCGGGGTGTGAAGTCATGTCTGGTTCCCACTGGTCCCCACCGTGAACTTGGTCAGTTACATTAGAACCCGTAGGGGCCTCTATGGTCGGGGTAGTCTGGGCGTTGGGGTTAGACATACTTTTACTTTCTAGTTTTACCGCGTTTACTGTTAGTAGAAGACTAGGTTGTTGACTGACAGCGTAAGCCTCTAAGTACTGAGGGAGCCGTCGTTCGCGCTGCGGGCGTTGGTTAGGAGGATCGTTTCGTGGAGTGTTCATCATAGGCCATTTCAATATTAATAACACTATATTAATATTACACTGATTACCCTCCGGCTCGAAGGACCAATTGTAACTGAGGGGTACAATTCCCTGACTGTATTACTAGATATGATACTTACTACCACTACCTTTGTACTTAATATTCGGCCACCCAGTACTCGGCATAAATATATTATGATGAACACTGTCACGTAGATGAAACGGATCCAACACAAATGTACGAATTAGAAATAGGTCTTTATTTCTACACAGCGATGGTGTGTAGAGCAAGCACTTAATCAAATCAATCACATTTATGAATGGGAATTAGTATGCACTTTTATGGCAAGAGTATTCGTCGGTATATCAATAGAGAATGTCCAATCTCTGAAGGCGCAGGTGGTACATATACGACCTGGAATAGTTAAGGAATAACAGCAATTATACTTTAATGATTATAGACTGGATACACTAGGGGGGGTTAATTCGGTCGCTTGTAAGCCGACAGGAGTAGGAAGGGGGGGGGGGGGGGGTAGAGTCCGGCTGCCTCATCCGGCCAAGGGTATCCCAGGTGAACCCACTGTAGTGCCGTTCAATGCGCCGGCGATCCTTGGACCACAGATGAAAGCAGATGGACTCTTTGTGGGCCGGCGTCCTCCGGTCCACGGAGGAGAGACGTGAAGCGACCTCGTCTTGCAGAGCGTCTCCTCACCTTGCGTCCTCTCCAGGGGGGGGGTTCCAACACACGGCAGTGTCGGGGGTCTTTATCCATGGAATAATCAACGTATACAAAGCATAATCCGTGCCTGGGAAGGCGGGCTGTCGTCGGTAGAATAATCCGGTATACAGGTCCACTCGCTCGTCGGCTCTGGGGCTCCTCGGGTGCAATCTCACATGGGGTCGATCATCCTGGATAAACAGCCAGTTCTCTGCCCGAAACGATGGGGTACTGACTACGGTAGTATTCTCACCGTACGAAGCACTATATATTAACAGACTATTATTAGCTTAATAGACTACGTCCAACTCGACGATATAGTGCCAAATATGACTATTCAAATATTAATATACACGATGTCTCAATACCGATGGTAGGCCGAACTTGGCCTTACTCCCACACGTGGCGTCGCGGGGAGGCTTTACGTCTGTGACTCTATTGGAGGGTAAGAAACTGGACTGAAAAGGAAGTCCTACTTTAGTAGCGCAGTATATATACGCACTATGAACAAATAGTCCCATTAGTGGTGCGGTAGCCAGATTCCTACGCGGAACTAGGACTTGTTCGTACATGTTGAGCGGTACGTTTGAACTGGGTCTGGGGGGTATGGCAGCCTGGCACCAAGGTCTCGACCAATAGTAGAATGGAGACTATTATGGGATGTTCAGTAGGCTAGAATGGATATTCAATGCATATTGTACAAGGAATATACAAGGGATATCAGGGAATATTAGAGAATATACAAATACAATTAAATATATATATATAAATAAATATATATATTCGGTTTAATCTGGCCCTTCACAACAGCAAGGCTTCTTTTTATTATTATTTTATTTATTTTTTGTAAAGGGCAATGCCCATGGTCCACATCAAGAATAATTGTAACAATGAATAATATTAAAATTGTATATTTCAATGCCTGTCTGTCACAACTTCTCCTATCATGCCTGTATGGCGAGCCGACTGTTGTGATGTGTACTGAAGAACAGAAAGTGACTCTGTTAGTGCTTCACCTCCACACGCATGAACAAAATACATGATCTGTAGGCGCAGATGCATAGGGAGAGACATAGAGAGAATGAGAAAGAGATGGAAAGGGTTTCACGCATGCGTGTGTGTGTCTGTGTGTAAAATATGCAAAGAAATGACTAATTCAAATAAAACCTGAGTCAGATATGGCGCTTAGATCAGGAGATTGTTTTGTACAACTTGAAATAACGGTGGTTGTGTTTTGTGGGGATTGAGAACATGTTGCTTCAGTGCATTATTCCATGGAACACAGTATTATTGTTAACTGTTGGGTTTGAGCATCCTAGAAAGATAACATGCATTTTCTTATTTTCTATTTTACGAAGGTAGTCAATCATTTGTAACAGTGCATTTTGGAAGTAAGCTTCCTCAGTGGGCCTACAGGTGAAGACTCAGAAGGCCACAAGTGAAGGCTACAGGTGAAGACTCAGAAGGCTACAGAAGGCGCAGGAGGCTACAGGTTAAAGGGGCTATGCACTGCTATTCCTAGCACTATTTGGGCAACTTTACACAATTCCTGTTAGTCTATTGAAGACATTTGTAATTTTTTTTTCAAAAAAATTCATTGTTTTATATTTCTAATCAAGTACTCGAAACCATCACTTTTCAGCCTCGAGAAATCAGGCTGTTATGGCCTGGCTCCGCCCATAAGCACTTTGAGTGACAGTCAGACCACAGTCTGCACTGGTAGAGGGAGGGAGGGAGGGGGGGAAGAGAGAGAGAGTTCAGTTCAGTTCAGAGTTTTTATTTGCCACATGGAATAATACAATCATAGTTTCTTCATTAAAAAATCATAAATAGTCATTCCATGACAAAAGGAGCAGGAAGAAGAATAAATCTTATAGTTATATAGTTACCTGCCCCTTATTCCTAAACGAACATGTATTTTCTTAATGGTCGGCGTATAACCTTATTTACACAAATAATCATTTATACCATGAGAGAGAGATAGAGAGAGAGAGAGAGAGAGAGAGAGAGAGAGAGAGAGAGATAGAGAGAGAGAGAGAGAGAAGCCCCTCCCTCTCTCTTCCTTTTTTTCTTTCTATCACTCTCCCGTTCGGAGGTGTGTGTCGCGCGGACCTCCGTGCGGCAGGTCCCCCCCCCCCCCAAGTGCCCCTCTCTCTCCCTCCCTCCTTCTCTCTTCCTTTCTGTCCTTTCTCTCCCACTCGGCTCTCGCTGATGAGACGAGGCAACTTTTTTCTTTTCTTTCTTTCAATCTCCCGTGTGGCGCGCGGCCGGCAGGTAACCCCCCCCCCCCCCCCCAAGTGCCCCCTCTCTCTCCCTCCCTCCCTCTCTCTTCCTTTCTCTCGGCTCCCTCTCGGCTCTCTTCCTCTCGGCCCCGCAGCCCCACTCGCTGTCTAGTCTAGGTAGAATGGGGGCGGGCATTAGCTCCAACCACATAGCCAATCGCATCACTGTGTCTATCCACAGCGCCCAGTGACATGCTCAGGGACTTCAAATCAAAATGACCCGATTTACTAGAGGCACAGAGGGGTTGGGCTGAAACGGAGCAATTCGCCAATATGGTATTTAGACCCTAAAACACATTGATACGAACTCCTATTACTATAATACAATGCTAGAGACTGAAAAATTACATTTATAATGCATGGGACCTTAAGGCAGATGGAAGAGCAGAGGAGCAGAAAACCCAGGGCTCTAAAAGAAAACAAACAAGCAATGATTTATGTCCATGTAATGAGTCAGTCAGCAGGAATCCAACACTCCAATACAGTAGATAATTCAGTGTGAGTGAGAATGGTGTGTGTGTGTGTGTGTGTGTGTGTGTGTGTGTGTGTGTGTGTGTGTGTGTGTGTGTGTGTGTGTGTGTGTGTGTGTGTGTGTGTGTGTGTGTGTGCGTGTGTGTGCGTGTGCGTGTGTGTGTGGATGAGCGTAGAAGTACGTGTGAGCATGTGTCTGCCAGTAGCTCTGACTGGTGGTGGCACACGTCTGTGTGTGTGTCATGGTGTTATTCTGTCTTAATGGCTTCATCAGTGTTTCCTCTCGCGCAGTTGTTATAAATGACAAATATGGATATTTTTCACTTGAAAGTAAATTAAACTGCTGTTTTGTCTATGGGGGCGGCTCTGGATTATAATTATTCATCTTGTATTATTTATTCAACAGTGTTTTGCCCCCGCCATTACCTCTGATTTATTGCTTCTAATATTCAAAAAACACATTAATCTCCCGGGTGTTTTTCTAACTACAGCAACATATCCAGTTTATTTTGTTGTTGTTTTTCGGCATGACATATATATTGGTTTTTAAATGTATCGCCTGTGTAAGTTAAAACATTGCTTTTGTAAACAGTAGTCTAAAGCTGAGCATATCCCATCAATAACAGTGCGTGTGACGCCGCCACGAGCCAGACGCACACCGCACGCTCCTCTCCGGGCTCTGAACGGCTCTCAGGAACATATGTTTTTTTTTAAGTACATAATAGTAAAAGACGGGTGTGTCTGTGTGTTTGTGTGTACACACATGCGTGTTTGGTGATCATGTTGTCACTCAGTACTATCGATTTGAGGGAAGGGGGAGTGTTGAGTGGAGGGTTCTCAATTAACTTTATAGTGCACACACACACACACACTCACACACACACACACACACACACACACAACACACACACACACACACACACACACACACACACACACACACACACACACACACACACACACACACACACACTGGTTTTGCGAGTTACACATATGCTTGCACGCACACGCAGACACACTGCTACCAGCCCCTGTTTTTAGACACACGTACGCATGCACACACACTCACACTTACACTGCTATCAGCCCTCTTTTTCTTAGTGACACACACAGGCCCATACCCACACAGATACACTGCTAAGAGCCCTTATTTCTGTTAAATAAATGCAAACACACGCACAGACACAGGCACATGCATGCGCACATGCTATCAGCCCTGTTTTAGCCCCTTCAATCACGTTCCGACCAATCCCGTGGAGGCGGTAGATGAAAGTCGTGGAGTGGGGGGGGGGAGGCTGTCTGTCCCAGTGCTGCTCTCACCGTGTGATGGTTTTAATCAGGAGCCTCTCTCCACCAATCAACACCTGTCGGTTAACCCCTCACTGATGACTTAACCACTTCACCGCCAGACCGGGGACACCATGTCCCTCATCACAGCATTGTCAATACCCTGGATGTTTGGCTCGATTGTGTACAGCAGGGGTCCCTACAGTGTGTCTTCTTTCCTTTCCATTTTCTCTGAATGTTAGGAAATTCTAGCGTTCGACCCGTTCGGTGGACAGTAGTCATTGTTATATCATCATTTTAGAATGTTTGTTTTTCTGATTGAGATTGTACATGTGAAAAGGATCAAACCCAAAGTCAAACTTTGTCATGTACATTTACATTTAGTAATTTAGCTGAACGCTTTTATCCAAAGTGACTTACAAGTTCTGTACAACAAGTCAGAAGGAAGGGCACAACTCTGGCAGCTAAGGGTAAGTGATATTGTTCATCAAACAGTGTCGGACTTGAGTGCTACACTCAGAGTGCATAGTAGTATAGACATATTAGCATAGTAGGTAGTAATATAGACATAGTAGTGTGGAAATAGTATCAAAGTACATAATAGTGGAGCGGCTGGGTAGCGCAGTGGATTAAGCACTCGCCTACCACCACAGAGAATCTGGGATCGAATCCAACTGTCAGCAGTACCTGGACCTGACCTGAACTGACCTGGACCTGACCTGGCTTGGTCAGTCGTCCCTACTAACACAATTGGCAGTGTTAGCAGGTGGGAAGCCGGTGGGGTATGAGTCCTGGTCGTTGTAAGCTGCGACTCCCACTGGTTGGTCGGGGCGCCTGTTAAGCAGGAAGGGGAGACTGCAATTCGAAACTGGCCCCTGTAAATGTCCTAACCCAACCCCTCCAATGTACAGTAATTTACCTAGTATGGTTTTGTCAATATTCCAATGTACAATTTTGCTTCTTTGTACAGTGTCTCCCCCCCCCCCCCCCCCCCCCCCTCCCCAATGTACAGTTTTGGTTGTTTATACAGTGTGTGTCCCCCCCCAACCACCTCCAATGTAAATTACCCAGTGTGGTTGTCAATATCCCAATGTACCCAACCCCCCCCCCTGCCCCCCCCCCCCCCACACACAACCCCACCCAACCTCCTCCAATGTACAGTTTCTACGTCAAATGTATATACTCCCTTTTCTTGACTATTTTTGTATCACAAACAGTACTGTATTTGCAAATCTGGTATGTCATAAATGTATAGATGTAGCAGTACTGTCTATCTGTATGTCATGTATGTCATATATGTCCTGATGAATTGAAAATGGGGGACCCTGATGTAAACAAGACAAAAGTATTTCTCTGGTCTGCATCCCCTTAACAATTGTGTGTATTGAGCTGAACTGTATTGTACCCATTCTGCAATCTGTTAATAAAGTTTTCAATCAATCAATCAATCTGGGGGAAATAGCGTGAACCTCCGCACACATTACATTCCCCCAGTGAAAGTCCTCGCTGTCAGGTGAAAAGAAGCCACTGGCGACTCCACATGTATCGGAAGAGGCGCAAAAATACAGAAAAGCCCAAAAATAAATAGAACATATGTTTTTTTTAAATACGTAATAGTAAAAGATGGTAAGATACTGTATTGATTGATTGATTGAACACTTTATTAACATATTGCAGAATGGGTACAATACAGTACAGCTCAATACACACAATTGTTAAGGGGATGCAGACCAGAGAAAGACTTTCGTCTTGTTTACATCAGGGTCCCCCATTTTTAATTCATCAGGACATATATGACATACATGACATACAGATAGACAGTACTGCTACATCTATACATTTATGACATACCAGATTTGCAAATACAGTACTGTTTGTGATACAAAAAGAGTCCAGAAAAGGGAGTATATACATTTGACATAAAAACTGTACATTGGAGGAGGTTGGGTGCATGGGGTTGTGTGGGGGGGGGTTGGGTAGGGAGGGGTTGGGGGGGAAACACTGTACAACTGTACAAGCAAAACTGTACATTGGGATATTGACAACCATACTAGGTAATTTACATTGG
>NW_028174224.1:0-16071 GCF_963971535.1 Notolepis coatsorum
TTAAACCAGCTGGCGCTCATTAGTAATCACGGGCAGTATTTATATTATTTTAGTATTTAATATTTAGTATTTAGTATTTATTTATTTATAGCCCGTTTCTCACTTCCCTGTCGCACCATTGCCATTGTTTTGTTTTGCAATCTTGTGTTCGGTCACGTACTCGATTCACCTTTGTATTTCCCAGTGAGTCCGTTCCTTCCACATTTTTCCAGCACTGCTGAGTTTTGTTTACCGGGTTTTGCTGTTTGCTTTTGTTTGTACATTGTTGCTTGCTACTGCTTAAGTAAAAGCCTGTTCATTTCATTCCGTCGTCTCTGCCTCTACTCTCTCTGATCGTGTTCTGCATTTCGGGTCTCCTCACCTACCCTCACACCGAACCCTCACACAGATAGACAGTACTGTTACATCCAGACATTTATGACATACCAGATCTACAAATATACAGTACTGTTTAAGAGTACAACGCCTGTCACATAGACCCTGGCATTGGAAACTCTGATCTAAGAGACAGAGTTTCTAAAAAGAGAGTATACAAGATACAAGATTCCTTTATTGCCACACAACCAGGTTGGTGGTATTCTTGATCGGTACAAATAAGCTCTACAATACATAAAACTGGAACATAGATACAAATGGATACATAATACAGCACAACATGACACAATAAATACACAAATACAGCACAGCACGACACAGTACAACATAAACACACGGAAGAGTCTAGTCCATCAGGTCAGGAGCTTGGTTAGTGTAAGGAGGGGAGGGGGAGAGGGGGGCCAAGGGAGTTCAGGGTCCGAATGGCGGTTGGGAAGAAGCTGTCCATGAAGCGGGTGGTTTTTGAGAGGATGGACTTGAAGCGCCTACCTGAGGGCAGGGACTGAAACAGGGGGTGTGCTGGGTGTGAGGGGTTCTTAGCAATTTTTCTGGTGCGGGTGGTTGTGCGGGAGGTGAAGATGGAGTCCAGGGAGGGAAGGTCACATCCTATGATTTTGGAGGCCTTGTTAATGATGCGCTGACGTTTTTGAATTGAGAGTTTTTGTGCAGAACCGTACCAGACTGTGATTGAAGAGGTGGCGGTATAGAATTGGACCAGCAGGTGGCGTTTGACCCCGTTGCCTGAGGAAGTACAGACGCTGCTGGGCCTTTTTTGTGATGGAGGTGATGTTGGTGTCCCATTTTAAGTTATATACATTTGAGTATATACATTTGAGGGGGAAGAAACTGTATATTGGGTTGGATAGGGGGGGGGGGTTGAGTCGGTGGGGGAGGAAGTGTACATTGTAGGGGGTTGGGTAGGTGGGGTGGGGGGGGGGGGGAACTGTACATTGGAGGGGGTTGGGTAGGTGGGGTGGGGGGGGGGGAACTGTACATTGGAGGGGGTTGGGTTTGGACATTTACAGGGGCCAGTTTCGAATAGCAGCCACCCGTAAGTGCTCTTTGAGAGCGGTTTTGAAGGTGGGTAGTGATTCACATTCCTTTACAGCTGTGGGTAGGGCGTTCCACATTGATGTGGCACAATTGCGAAACGTGTTTAGTCCCTTGTTTGAGCCGAATCTGGGTTTAACATGATTTGTGGAACTCCCTCTGGTGTTGTGGTTGTGGTATCCACTGACCTTTGGGAAGTATTTCGACATGTACATGGGTATCTTAGTGGTGTGTGTGTGTGTGTGTGTGTGTGTGTGTGTGTGTGTGTGTGTGTGTGTGTGTGTGTGTGTGTGTGTGTGTGTGTCATGTCTTGAGCATACATATCTGACATAAACTATTTCTGACCCCTACCACCCCGCTATGTACACATTGTACACACACACACACACACACACACACACACACACACACACACACACACACACACACACACACACACACACACACACACACACACACACACACACACACACACACACACACACACACACACACGCACACACGTACACACACACACACACTTGAACCATACTGTGTAAACACACATCCAGTATAGCCGTGTCATTGTCCAGTGATTTCAGGAAGTCAACCAAACTCCACCTACTGCTTCATCAGACACACAGTGAGCACACTGACCTACTGTTGACTCAGAGAGACATGACACGCACGCACACAGAGACACACAGAGACACACACACACAGAGACAGAGACATGTACACACAAAGCGAACATTTTCAAATTCGCTCGTGCAGCAGAAGTGAATGACTGTGTTTGCCCAAGGAGAGTTATGGTTGTACATTCTCAGCCCCAATGGTTAAGATGGAGATATGGACATTACTCAATGAACCATGTACCTTTTATCACATACATACACACACAGCCATATACACTCATATACACATCTCATCTACATAGCCTACATGCACAAACACACACACAAACACACACATACACACAAGCATTTAAACTGTGCATGCACACAGGCATGTACATGCATACAGGCATGTACATGATGCACACACACCCACAAACATACACACCCTTACACACACATGCATGCATGCACGTATACACATCCTTACACACACACACGCACACACACACACACACACACACACACACGCACAGTGAGGGGCAGAAGGGTCAACAAAGCACTTCACTCTCTCTTGGTTGTCGGTTTAAGTTCTGAGAGGATTCTTAAAGTGATTGATGTGTTTTCACTCTGTTGGTTAAAATACACACAACTAAAAGACAAATGTACTGTCGATATCCCCGGCACATGTTGTCCGAGACGACACCGGGACACCCCAGGACACAGCAGAAGCCGCAGCACACAAGGAAGCCCAAAACCAGCCAGCGAACCGAGGGGGGAGCCCAACAACTAAAACCAACCAAAATCCACCAAAGCACACGCAAGAGACCAGTACCCAACTCCAGGGAAGGTCCGGGAAAGGTCCAGCCAAAGCCATAGGCAGGCATGCGTTCTTCATGGGACGGGGTTGCACTCCGTGCCACCCCATGATAAGTACTCGCTATTTGCATATCAATAGCGCCGGTCGTCAGGTGTGTTAAATACGTTCTCAGATACATTCACACCTAACTTGTTGTGAAGACATGTGTTACATTCCATTCGTAGAGGCAATTAGGCACTGTCTGTAGTCTGTGCTCAAACGAGGGGACATTAAATGCGCATTCGCGGGAGCGCGCGCACGCGCCGGGAGCGCGCATGCACGTGGTGCGTGTCACCCCAGATGATTTCAATAACGCACCACTGGCCATAGGCTCCAACCAACCCCCCCCCCAGACCTCCCCCAGAGTCGAACACCAGCCCCCCGCATGCGCCCCGACGTACCCCGGCCAGTGTCCATTGCCGAACTCCCCCAACCCACCAACACCCCAGGGACCCCCCGCATGAAGAACCCACCACAACCCCCACAGCACCCCAAAGCATCCCAAAGCGTCCCAAATGTCCCAGTGCCATCCCAGACTATACCACAATGCCACACCTCCCCCCATCCAATAACCACCATGTCCATCTACATCTACCTGAACATCCAAAATCGCCGCCCCCACCCCGGCACAGCTACAGGCCATGGAGCATGCGACCCGCCATCCCCCCGCCATTCTGCCCACTTTCACACATTGGTTTCTGCCTGATAGATCCGGAACCAACCGCAAAAGATCTCATCAAAACCAATACTATACAGTCTATGTATATGTGGTATGGCCTTGGTTTTATTTGAATTTACTGCTTTCAAAAATGTTGTTGGATCAGAGTATGAACTTGATTCATTCTAAATAATAGCTTGATTTAGCATTTTTGACAGATGATGTACATTTGTTTCTAATCTGTCTAAAAGATAACCAATGGGATGGATCCCCAGAGCGTCTGGCTAGAGCCCAGGCTCTATTCCTTTCTTTGAATAGCAATGATAGCTCAGGTGTAAACCAAAGGGTTGACCTATCCGTCGCTCTGAATTCCTTGAATGGTGCCTGTTTATCAATGATTGATAGGAGAGTTTTAATAAAGAAATCTAAGGCCAATTCTATATCCGGAATTTCAGAAGTATACAAGATGTCACTATTGAGTAGATCAAATAGGAAAGCTTGAGCACTGAAATGTTTTAGATACATTTTTATAATATTGTGTGATTTTGTTTTCTTTTTTATCTTAGTATTCCTGATGCAGGCTGTTGGGCAATGGTCACTGATTCCTAAATCAAAAACTCCACTAGCAATGATCCTGTCTAATCTATTGGAGAAAATTAAATCAATTAAAGTAGATTTTGAGTGATCTTTTTTTTTAGACATCCGAGCAAGGATTCAATACCAAAGACGTGGCTCACGCCAGATGTCCCAGACCACGCAATCCAACCAGCTGAACACTTCTTTATCCACCGCAAGGATCGTACAGCAGAGTCCGGTAAACAACGTGGAGGAGGTATTGCCTTCATGTTCAACAACAATTGGAGCGATCCAACTAACGTGAAGGAATTATCCAACCACTGCTGCCCAGACCTGGGCCCTCATTCATCAATAGTGTGCGTAGAACATTTCTATTTCCACACGTAAGCACGGAATGTAGAACTAGTGTACGCACAGGGAAGTCGGGATTCATCACACGGTGCGTACGCAGGCTCTATGCTCCTCCGTGTTGATGAATACCACTTTGTTCTACCGTCAATGCTCGTGCATGATTATCCATATATGGTCATGAAAATGAGGAAACACCCCCCATGGGATGTGAAATAATGGACTGACCCGAGCGGGACTCTGAGAAACTCCACGGAGAATTCACTGCTGTCGAACCAAGAAGACACTATCGCGTATTATGGGATAAATAAAAGGCGGATTTGTAAACGGTGATGTCAGATATCAATGGCTCCCTAAGACCATTGCTGCAATTCTGCCTGGACAGCTCAAAATACTAATAAAGACCATTCGTTGACCACTGTTTGGCGTTGGTTGTGTGTCAAACAGTGTCATTATAACCGTGCTGTAATATGAATGCCTTTATTAGTTGTGTTCGATTGGCTATATTATTTTTAGAGGCATCTATTTTGTTGTCGGCTAATAAAGACCGCGCTGGAATATGACTGCCTTTTCCCGTGTTGTTTGATTAATACCCAGGGATTAAAGTTCTCCTCAATTTGATTCCAAATCGCGATGCCGTCAATTTTCTACCTGCTGCATATGATTTCTAGAGGCATACTACAATCTATTTTGATGTCAGTATTGGGTAGCCTATACATAAACAATAATACGAGAGCATATAATACAAGAACAATGAATCTTACTGCCATGTATGATGTAGCAGATGCGCCATGTGTAGCCTGCCTATATGTGATCAATACAAACATGAACTTGAATTCCATCATGTCTGTGTGCGGGTCACTGCGGGAACTCACAAGGCTGTTGTCACAATGTAAATAAGAACGTGCACTGAAAAGTTACAGTATGTAGTTGGTTGATTATTTGTATGACAGTCAGTAAACCCTTGCAAAAAGTATCCGTTTTATTTAATGAATTGAAAACATTCAGCATCGCCTTCCTCCCGGCATCCAGCAATAACATGTATCAGGCAAATGCGCATCGCAACATTGACTGAGTGGAATCCCTTTCTATTCACATAACTGCATTTGTGATGGAGCTTTGACAGCTACAGTAAGTAACAGTCTATTGCTCGATCCATCTCCAATATCACGATGGACCGTGCCGCGGTGGCAAAGACCCGAGGGTGGAGAGGATCTTGAATTAATTCCATCATCATATATATATGTTGTGTGTCTGTCCACTATGTTTGTTACTTTGTTATTCCCCCCCCCCTATCTATGTAAAGCGACCTTGGGTCTCTTGAAAGGCGCTATATAAAATGAAGCTATTATTATTATTGTTATTATTATTATTATCATCACGTCTGTGCGGGAGCTCACAAATAGACTGTTAGTCTCAGTGAAGTTTCAACGGAGGTCATCTATTCTAACCAACAAATTGAAGTAGAAAGCATTTCGTGACCAATCTTATTTGGAAACATGACACACAAAATAATTAGCTTTTTATTTGAAACAATATCTAATCGCGTTTGGAGGTTGGTGTTTTGCGTCTGCCCCCCCGTGCCAAACAAGCAGGCCAACCTCTTGTTCGCGTGTGAGCCCGTTATAATTACACTACTGTCGCTATTTTACAATGAACTATAATTAATTACGGGTCATACAGAAGTTGAACACTAATGCACGGAAGCTTATTTCCGCCTTGAAACGAATGCAGGACTGAGGAGTGCTTATGCGTAGTAACGATATTCTACCACTGGGCGCCAGGTACGCCTGGTCTGACCTGTGCGTAGATGTAAGCACGGAGTCAAGTTCAAATCGAAATTGATGAATCCCACTCTTTGCTTAGAAATGATCGTACGCACAGGGTAAGCACAGATCTGTGCGTAGAACACGTTGATGAATGAGGGCCCTGGAATATATAACCATCAAGTGTCGTCCTTTCTTCCTCCCGAGGGAGTTAACGGCGATCATCCTTGTAGGAGTGTATATTCCACCGCAAGCCAGCAACAACGTCGCGCTCTCCAGACTCCACGACGAGGTAAATAGAATACAAGCGGCGAACGTTAGCGCCGCCATTTTGGTGCTGGGTGATTTCAATAGCGCCAATCTGAGAAAGGTATTACCTGACTTCTATCAGCATGTGACTTGCAACACCAGAGGCGGTAACATCCTAGATCACTGTTACACGCAATTTAAAGGTGGCTACAAGGCTCATTCTGATAGTGGCTTTGGTAAATCAGATCACGTGTCCATCTTTCTTTCACCAATGTACAAACAGAGAATCAAAAGTACTCCTGTAGTCTCGCGAGAGGTGCAGAAATGGGATTTGACGTCGGGGGAGACGCTCCGGTCTGCGTTTGACTGCACAGACTGGAATGTGTTCCGCGACACAGATAACATTAATGTCTACACGGAGACAGTGCTGGACTATGTTTGTACTTTGGTGAAAGAAACAATCCCCACTACCAAAATGAGAGTTTACCCAAATCAAAAACCCTGGGTAGACAAATCCGTCCGTGAAGCTCTGAGAGAGCGCACCAAAGCATACAACGACGGCCTAGTGGCAGGCAACATGAATGACCACAAGGTGGCGCGATACAACGTAAGGAGGACAGTGTCAGAGGCCAAACGGCGCTACAGGGATAAAATTGAACTCCAGTTTGAACAAGCTGACTCTAGAGCTATGTGGCAGGGGCTCAAAACGATGACAGACTACAAAGGCGCCTCCCTCAAACTGAACAGTGACATCTCCTTAGCAAATGACCTCAATACCTTCTATGCGAGGTTTGATGCTGGTAATAACAACACCAGCTCACAAGCCACGGCAATGGGGGAGGGGGGGGTCGGCTGCTGATGGAGGCGCAGTGTTCAGGATAACAGAGCATGAGGTGAGGCGGACCTTTAAAAAAGTGAATATCAGGAAGGCAGCAGGTCCGGACGGCATCCCCGGCCGCGTCCTAAAAGTCTGTGCCGACCAACTGGCCCCAGTATTCACTGACATATTTAACCTGTCCTTAGAACAGGCTGTCATCCCCACCTGCCTGAAGAAGTCCACTATTATCCCTGTACCCAAAAAATCCAAGCCTGCTTGCCTCAACGACTACCGCCCTGTAGCTCTCACCTCCATAGCCATGAAGTGCTTTGAGAAGCTAGTAAAGGGCTACATCTGCTCCTCCCTCCCCATCAACATGGACCCCCTGCAATTTGCATACCGCCCCAACAGGTCCACGGAGGACGCCATAGCCCATGTGCTGCACACAGCAGCATCACACCTGGACAAGAGGCAGGGGAACTATGTGAGAATGCTATTCATCGACTACAGCTCGGCATTCAATACCATAGTCCCCTCCATACTCATAGCCAAGCTCAGGGACCTGGGCTTGAACTATGACCTCTGCCAGTGGGTCTTGGATTTCCTGACTGGCAGACCCCAGGTGGTGAGAGCAGGCAACTGCACCTCCTCATCCATCACCCTCAACATAGGGGCCCCCCAGGGCTGTGTTCTGAGTCCCCTCCTCTACTCCCTGTACACACACGACTGTGTGGCTCAGCGGAGTAGCAATACAATCATCAAATTTGCTGACGACACAGTTGTGGTGGGCCTGATCTCTGCCAACGACGAGAGGGCCTACCTGGAAGAGGTCAAGGTCCTGGCGGGATGGTGCCAGGAAAACAGCCTCTCCCTGAACGTCAGCAAAACAAAGGAGATGATTGTGGACTTCAGGAGGTCGGGGGTCAAGGACTACAGCCCCCTCAGCATCGACGGGGCACCGGTCGAGAGAGTCAACAGCTTTAAGTACCTCGGAGCCTACATATCCGAGGACTTGACATGGACCACACACATTGACAGTGTTGTGAAGAAGGCACGACAACGCCTCTACTTCCTCAGGCGCCTAAGGAAGTTCCAAGTCAGTCAGAAGATCCTTAAGAACTTCTACTCATGTACAATAGAGAGCATCTTGACCGGCAACATCACCTCCTGGTTTGGGAATAGCACTGCACAAGACCGAAGCAGACTACAAAGAGTGACACGTTCAGCCGAACGCACAATTGGAGGGGGGCTCCCCACCCTCCAGAACATTTACAACAAGCGTTGCAAGGGCAAGGCTAAGATAATCATTAAAGACTCCAGTCACCCGAACAACTGCCTCTTTGAACTGCTGCGGTCAGGCAAGCGATACCGGAGTCTCAAGGCGAGCACAGAAAGACTCAGAAGAAGCTTCTATCCCCAGGCCATCAGGCTGCTAAACGAACAATGAACACTACACAACAACAACCACCAAACGCACATAGCACACACATCCACACGCACACACTCACTTTAAACAAACACACTGTAGCACCCACTCCACACACTTTATAGCACACACCCACTTTAAACAAACACACTGTAGCACCCACTCCCCACACTTTATATTTATTGATGAAGGATTGCACTACAACTCGTACACCTTACTGTAAATTGTACCTAAATTGTACCTCATCCCATTTCTGCTTTGCACTATATAGTACTGTACATTAGTACACTGCATAGTATTGTATATTATATGGTAACTCAGAACATTGTATATGTCTATACCGAACACTGTGACCTCATTTTCTTCTTCTAAATTACATGCTATACTATGTTATTTGATACTATCTTGTCTAGCACAGTCTCTGGAGCGTAACAGTAAGAAGCATTTTGTATGAAAGTATTCTGTACTTCTGTATGACAACTATTAAAGAAACTTAAACTTTGGGATTTGGCCTATAGTGGGTTTTGTAACCAATTGGGTTAGGTTTAGGTTTTCACTAACCTCCTTGAGATACCCAGAATTACTACCCAGTCAATCTAAATTAAAGTCACCCATTATGATCATTTCAGTATCAGGATACAGAGATAAAACACTTGCTGTTTTATCAACAGAGCTGGCATCAGCCGATGGCGGTCTATACACTCCAATGACAATTAGTGAATTATTTGTGCCTAAGTAGGCCTACATTTTTAAAACAAGCATTTCACAGCATTTGGCAATAGTGATTGCATGTAGAATGGTAACAGAAAAACAAACTTATACATACATGATCACCCCACCCCTTTCAAATTCTATCTATTCTAAATACATTATAATTAGGGATGCTCGATATTGGCTTTTTTACCGATACCGATATACCGATATTGTCCAACTCTTAATTTCCGATACCGATATCAACCGATATCAACCGATACCAATATATGCAGGGTTTCCCCCCCCATTTTTTTTTAATAATTTCAGGTCATTAACATTACATATCTCTTGTTGTGGAATTAACACAACATTATGCATACTTTTGACAATAAATAAAATCAGAATTTGTTCTTACTTGCTTGCCTGGGTAAATAAAGGTTATAGAAATAAAAAAAAAAAAAAAAAAAAATTAATTTTTTTTAAACCGATACCGATATTTTCCGATATCACATTTTAATGCCGATATCGGCCGATAATATCGGTAGGCCGATAATATCGGACATCCCTAATTATAATGGCTTAGTGCAATGGAGGAGTCATCATCAGATTTCTTTAACCATGATTCTGTTATTACTACGACATCCGGATCCGTCTGAGAGATCAGGATCCTCAAGTGGTCAAATTTTTTATGTTGCAATATACTCCTCACATTTAAATGTATAAAACCCAGGCAATTCTTTTTAATTTTAATTTTTTTTAGATGGATTCAGACTGACTGTGGATTCGGGTGAAATAATTGGCAATTTAGAAGGTGTTTCCACAGATGATTCGACAGGGCTTGTGCTCAATTCAGAGACCGTAGCAGCTGTATAAATTGTAGTTTGAACCGTTACTAGGCTACTCTGACGATTTGTGACCATCCCTAAATTATGGCTTGTAGGTCTATTATTTACAATGACATGTATATTTGAAAACAACATTATTAATATCAATGTTATAAACTTGAAGCCTGACAAGATGGATTCTCGTGTTGATCGTTATCTCGCGAAGCCAGCTGCTGTGCAAGGTTACACTTGCTAAGGGGCACTTCGGAAGTATTGGCACCATCAAACCAACGACCGATGGCCTCCCTATAACCAACCTGCTAGCACAGTATAAGACAACCTAGCCATGTGTCATGTGGCAGGGTGGACCAAACTCTGTCTATCCACAGCTCTGGCGATGAGCAGTGTGGTGTCATCCACCATTGTACTGGTCAACAATTGGTCCCATGATCTACCATCTGGCACTGTGTGAGATCATGTAGGACGGGAGACTGTACGGGTTAGAACAGCACCTCTCTCTCTCTCTCTCTCTCTCTCTCTCTCTCTCTCTCTCTCTCTCTCTCTCTCTCTCTCTCTCTCTCTCTCTCTGTGTGTGACCCTTTGTGTAAGACCAGTTGAATCTAACTAACTGATTGGGTTGGGCTCTGTGAAGGCGGTGAGTCCTATCTGCCCCGATTGCCATTGGCTAGCACCTCTGGAGCAATGGGCCTTGCTTGGTCTAATTTTGGGAGGCCCCTTGAGAGGGTTTCTAGCATGTAAGTGCCAGTAGCGCCTAGAGCGCACAGAGTGCATCGAGAGTCGGCCACCAACCCCATAGCGCATACGTCCTGTGAATATAGTTAAAATGTATTTGCTGGTGATTAGGGGTTGCGGGATGTGACATTATTCCAAATATCATCCCCAGTCAAACTCAGGGTCCAATTCCGGGATGTCCCCTCGCCAGATTATATCCAATGCTAAGTTTCTATATGTGGACTTGATCAATAGTGTGTACAAATCTGAGACAAACCCTCTCGAGGTCTTTTGACGTCCCAGGATCGTGTTAGAAAGGTGTTTTATCTCAGAGTGGACTGTTGTGTTTGCTTGCAGCCCGAGATAAAAAAAAAACGAACTAATCTACTTGTTTATTGTGTCTGTTTAATCCTGGCGGCGTGAATATTAAAGGCAACCAACTTGTGTTCAGCTTTTCGTTCAGCGTTTCTCTGATTGGCCACACGGCCACGTGACCGCCCCTGGCACACGCCCCTATCCGTTAAGAGACATGGCAGAGAGTGAGCTGGGATCATTTGGTGGTCGAACCAGTTTCAGACAGAGGTGTTTATTTATATTAATAAACATATCTACTAGAAACACTGGTGTTCTGTTGTGTGACTGTGCACAAAACAATAAAAATCACTACTTTACATCAGGGTGAACGCTGTTAGTAAAGCTGCCACCACCCACTTCAATGACAGAGCTCTCATATTTGCGAATGGGTGTCACTGTTTTGATTGATTGATTGAAAAGTTTATTAACAGATTGCAGAATGGGTACAGTACAGTACAGCTAAATACATACAATTGTTAAGAGGATGCAGACCTGAGAAGCAGACCATTGATAAGCGCAGCAGCGGGCCGGTGCTCCGTTGTAGAAGCCCTTCAATGACAGCGCTCTCATATTTTGCAAATGCATAAACTATATCTTAAATTATGGCTATGTGTCTAATATGGCTGTCGCGAAGTCATTGATAAGCGCAGCAGCGGCCGTGCTCCGTTGTAGAAGCCCTTCAATGACAGTGCTCTCATATTTTGCGAATGCATAAACTATATCTTAAATTATGGCTATGTGTCTAATATGGCTGGGCGAAATAACATATAACGTTACAGCGTACAGTTCCACACTGATGTACAGTGACACCCAGAGTTTCTAGTTACAGTAGTGACGCGTCAATCGAGATAGTCCTAACAGTGTTTATTATTAAGAGTCAGATAGTCCGCACAGTGTTTATAGTCCTAACAGTGTTTATTAGTAAGAGTCAGATAGTCCTAACAGTGTTTATTATTAAGAGTCAGATAGTCCTAACAGTGTTTATTATTAAGAGTCCTAACAGTGTTTATTATTACTTAACGTCATAAACCAACTACCAGATTTATTTGCACCAGGGAACTTGAAGGTTCCTGCGCTTGTGCTCGCGGCAAAAGGGGGCGGGCTAGCGGCGTAGGGGTCGTGGCCAATCAGAGAAAGCTGAACACAAGTTGGTTGCCTTTAATATTCACGCATCCTGGCGTGCATGAGCGCATACACACACACACACACACACGTGCACACACACACACACACACACCTAGCCCTAGCTTTCTCAGAACTAATGATCTCACACTGTAGTAGAGAGAGAGAGAGAGAGAGAGAGAGAGAGAGAGAGAGGAGAGAGAGAGAGGAGAGAGAGAGAAGAGAGATGAGAGAGAGAGAGAGAGAGAGAGAAAGAGAGACATACGGATCTCTATATGGTTATATACACATTTAGCTTGTGCCAAGAATCTGTCCGGCCCCCACCCACCCGCCCACACACACCCTCTCCTTAGTGGCTAGCAGCCCAGAGCATAGCAACACATCTTATCAACAAACACAAGTGCTCAGACTCTTGTCACCTCTTCATGTAATTCATGGTGTGTGTGTGTGTGTGTCTCACTTAGATGTGTAATTTCTGCATCTATACATTCACTACAGCACTGCAAATGTACACTTACTGACTTCTCTACAAAAACTTCTATTATAGGCCTCTGTTTCTCTCTCTCTGTGCCCCCCCCCCCCCTCTCTCTCTCTCTCTCTCTCTCTCTCTCTCTCTCTCTCTCTCTCCTCTCTCTCTTCTCTCTCTCTCTCTCTCTCCTCTCTCTCTCTCTCTCTCTCTCTCTCTCTCTCTCTCTCTCTCTCTCTCTCTCTCTCTCTCTCTCTCATCCAGCATACCCCCTTCCTGTACATTTCTTTCTACCACAGTCATTCTCTCTCTCTCACCCTCCTTTTCTTCCAGCCATTCCATTAGTCTCTCTCTCTCTCATCTGCCCTTCCCCATCCAGCTATCGTTCTTTATGTCTCTGTCTCTCTCTCGTTCTCTCCCCCCCTATCTTCCTCTCTGCCTCTCTTGATGATCTAATTTCTCTAGAGAGGAGAGAGAGAGAGAGAGAGAGAGAGAGAGATGAGAGATGAGAGAGAGAGAGAGAGAGAGAGAGAGAGAGAGAGAGAGAGGGAGAGGGAGAGGGAGAGGGAGAGAGAAAGAGAGAGGTTTTGGCAGTGATCAGAATCAGAACAGTAGGACTAACTATAAGTTCTACACAGAGAGTTCCTCTAACAGGCGATTACATTTAACTACTGCCACACACACACACACACACACACACACACACACACACACACACACACACACACACACACACACAACACACACACACACACACACACACACACACACACACACACAACACACACCACACACACACACACACAGTATAGTAGTATTTGCATGCACACTTGTTTATGAATGTTTATGAAAGTGCTTATGCACGTTGTTCATAATTCTGAGAAAATACCCATAAATAAGGCTGTGTTTTCTTTTACAAGCTGTGGATGTCTAGCGTGTGTGTGTGTACGTGCATGTTTGTGTGAATGTGTGTTTACATTTGTGTGTGCCTAGACAAACAGACCTGGAACACTTCAAGAAGCAGTACTATTGCCCATCATAGACACAGTCACACACATGCTCTAGATAAAATGAGGCATATCCACAAATTGACATAGGCACAATGGTCCTCATTCTCGAACGTGTTTGTAAGTACCTTTGTAAATATCTTGGTAAAAATGTCGTAGTGTAGAGGAATTTACCACGAGTAAGGATGTACTCAGACAAATGTAGACGTAGTTAAATACACAGGCAAGACCCCCCGCATTTCACTGCATGCTTGTATGCCGTGACAAATAAAACTCTTGACTTGACTTGAGGTTTATTTAGCTTAGCAAGTCATTAGAATAATAGAAGCCTACTTTGCTGGAACGAATAATTTTGCACGTATACAGTACGCGTGTGTGTGTTTGTGTGTGTGTGTTTGTGTGCACGTGCGCTGAGGCTGCCTCACTAAGCCGATTCTCCACACATTTATTTTAGTTCTAGCAATAGGTATAAATCAAACCAACAATAAATAATAGCATAGAGAAGAAGACAGTATATTAATACAGTATATTCCAACTATGCAGTATAGCTATATCTGCGGTGCAGATAGAGCTTGTCCAGAGAAAGCTGTTGAAAACATGGGCGCACACCGGTCTGTCCGATTTTTACGACTGCCTTTTCGAGTTCGTAAATCCTACATAAATCCTATAACAAATTTACAATACGAAGCCGTTCGAGAAGGCCAATAAGTACGTAAAGGAAGGAATCTCGGCACTTATTCTACCGGTAGTGCGGTAGTTGTTGCCACGGTATTGGGTCTTTGGGTGAATACTTCATTGGTGGGGGAAGAAGAACACTGATAGCGGTGTGTGGACCGTCCTGCGAGCCCCAGACCACCATCCCGCGAGCCCCAGACCACCGCCCCGCGAGCCCCAGACCACCGCCCCGCGAGCCCCAGACCACGACCGTCCTGCGAGCCCCAGACCACCATCCCGCGAGCCCCAGACCACCGCCCCGCGAGCCCCAGACCACCACCCTGCGAGCCCTAGGCCACCGCCCTGCGAGCCCTAGGCCACCGCCCTGCGAGCCCCAGACCACCATCCCACGAGCCCCAGACCACCGCCCCGCGAGCCCCAGACCACCGCCCTACGAGCCCCAGACCACCGTCCCGCGAGCCCTAGGCCACCGTCCCGCGAGCCCCAGACCGCCGCCCCGCGAGACTTGTTTCCTGTGCGCCAAAAATTCTAGGCCCCGCCCCCTCCCCAAAAAAATAAATAAAATGATTGATTAATGAATTTATTAGTTAAAAATGTTTGCAGGTCCAAAATGAATGTTGTTGTTTACATGTTGTGTGCATGTATCCCCTACTTCCCATTTCCCCACGTGGAATGCACCTGATTGGGTAAACAACATGCTGGCGCTATATAGTACAAAATCCACTGGCTGAATGTTATCTATAACACTTTTAATTAAAATGATCATTAATTTAATTTATTTACTTCGCTTTTTTCTTATTTTTATTTACCATTTACTATTTCTTACCATACGCATTGCTGTTCCTGTCACTGCTATGTGATACAAAAAGAATTTATCAAATAAAAGCCAATTTTCTTTTACAATTTGACGCAAACAAAAATGGAAGGAATTCCATGGGCCACATGGTAATATATTGGTAGGCTATGTAGTAGTTATTTGCTATCTAGTAGTTATTTGCTATGTAGTAGTTATTTGTTGTAAAAAGCCTTCAGATGTAACGTTCTGGGTTTCTGTCCTCTTCCAGAACAGGAAACCCTACCGCCTTCTGGAGTACTTCACCCTGTTCTATGTTATTGCACTGATTAACTGTCACCTCTGGTTTGCTGTCACTACACTGATTGACTGTCACTAATTGCTGCGTGTGGTATGTCAGGAATGTGGCTATTTAGTAACCCTTGTTCTCTGTCTCTTTGTCGGATCTTCAAACAGAACATGCGTGCAGTCGGCCACAGGACAAGTGCTGGAACCTCATGTCGCTGTTATTATGATTTAGTTCTTCCTTAACACTATAGGGACCGTCCACGAGTTAACTCGTGATTCGATTCCATGCGTTGTGGACCAGAGCCATGAGTTAACTCGTGGCGAGTTGTTATTGTTTTATTCCATATTTATAACGCTATTAACGTCCGCGATCGAGATGCATGACCTACCCACATATTTG
>NW_028174223.1:0-15000 GCF_963971535.1 Notolepis coatsorum
ACAAGAGAGGAGAGGGAGCGGGAGAGAGGAGAGAGATGGGGAAATAGAGATGGAGAGAGAGAAGAGAGACAAGAGAGGAGAGGGAGAGGGAGAGAGGAGAGAGATGGGGAAATAGAGATGGAGAGAGAGAAGAGAGACAAGAGAGGAGAGGGAGCGGGAGAGAGGAGAGAGATGGGGAAATAGTGATGGAGAGAGAGAAGAAAGACAAGATAGGAGAGGGAGCGGGATAGAGGAGAGAGATGAGGAAATAGAGATGGAGAGAGAGAAGAGAGACAAGAGAGGAGAGGGAGAGAGGAGAGAGAGAAGAGAGACAAGATATGAGAGGGAGCGGGAGAGAGGAGAGAGGTGGGGAAATAGAGATGGAGAGAGAGAAGAGAGACAAGAGAGGAGAGGGAGCGGGAGAGAGGAGAGAGATGGGGAAATAGTGATGGAGAGAGAGAGAGAAGAGAGACAAGAGAGGAGAGGGAGCGGGAGAGAGGAGAGAGATGGGGAAATAGAGATGGAGAGAGAGAAGAAAGACAAGAGAGGAGAGGGAGAGAGGAGAGAGATGGGGAAATAGAGATGGAGAGAGAGAAGAGAGACAAGAGAGGAGAGGGAGAGAGGAGAGAGATGGGGAAATAGAGATGGAGAGAGATAAGAGAGTCACGAGAGGAGAGGGAGAGAGGAGAGAGATGGGGAAATAGAGATGGAGAGAGAGAAGATAGTCACGAGAGGAGAGGGAGAGAGGAGAGAGATGGGGAAATAGAGATGGAGAGAGAGAAGAGAGACAAGAGAGGAGAGGGAGCGGGAGAGAGGAGAGAGATGGGGAAATAGTGATGGAGAGAGAGAAGAGAGACAAGAGAGGAGAGGGAGAGGGAGAGAGGAGAGAGATGGGGAAATAGTGATGGAGAGAGAGAAGAGAGACAAGAGAGGAGAGGGAGCGGGAGAGAGGAGAGAGATGGGGAAATAGAGATGGAGAGAGAGAAGAGAGACAAGAGAGGAGAGGGAGAGGGAGAGAGGAGAGAGATGGGGAAATAGAGATGGAGAGAGAGAAGAGAGACAAGAGAGGAGAGGGAGCGGGATAGAGGAGAGAGATGGGGAAAATAGTGATGGAGAGAGAGAAGAGAGACAAGAGAGGAGAGGGAGAGGGAGAGAGGAGAGATATGGGGAAATAGAGATGGAGAGAGAGAAGAGAGACAAGAGAGGAGAGGGAGCGGGAGAGAGGAGAGAGATGGGGAAATAGAGATGGCGAGAGAGAAGAGAGACAAGAGAGGAGAGGGAGCGGGAGAGAGGAGAGAGATGGGTAAATAGAGATGGAGAGAGAGAAGAGAGACAAGAGAGGAGAGGGAGAGAGGAGAGAGGAGAGAGATGGGGAAATAGAGATGGAGAGAGAGAAGAGAGACAAGAGAGGAGAGGGAGAGGGAGAGAGGAGAGAGATGGGGAAATAGAGATGGAGAGAGAGAAGAGAGACAAGAGAGGAGAGGGAGAGGGGGGGAGGAGAGAGATGGGGAAATAGAGATGGAGAGAGAGAAGAGAGACAAGAGAGGAGAGGGAGCGGGAGAGAGGAGAGAGATGGGGAAATAGAGATGGAGAGAGAGAAGAGAGACAAGAGAGGAGAGGGAGAGAGGAGAGAGAGAAGAGAGACAAGATATGAGAGGGAGCGGGAGAGAGGAGAGAGGTGGGGAAATAGAGATGGAGAGAGAGAAGAGAGACAAGAGAGGAGAGGGAGCGGGAGAGAGGAGATAGATGGGGAAATAGAGATGGAGAGAGAGAAGAGAGACAAGAGAGGAGAGGGAGCGGGAGAGAGGAGAGAGATGGGGAAATAGAGATGGAGAGAGAGAAGAGAGACAAGAAAGGAGATGGAGCGGGAGAGAGGAGAGAGATGGGGAAATAGTGATGGAGAGAGAGAGAAGAGAGACAAGAGAGGAGAGGGAGAGAGGAGAGAGAGAAGAGAGACAAGATAGGAGAGGGAGCGGGAGAGAGGAGAGAGGTGGGGAAATAGAGATGTAGAGAGAGAAGAGAGACAAGAGAGGAGAGGGAGAGGGAGAGAGAGAAGAGAGACAAGATAGGAGAGGGAGCGGGAGAGAGAAGAGAGATGGGGAAATAGAGATGGAGAGAGAGAAGAAAGACAAGAGAGGAGAGGGAGAGAGGAGAGAGATGGGGAAATAGAGATGGAGAGAGAGAAGAGAGACAAGAGAGGAGAGGGAGAGAGGAGAGAGATGGGGAAATAGAGATGGAGAGAGAGAAGAGAGTCACGAGAGGAGAGGGAGAGAGGAGAGAGATGGGGAAATAGAGATGGAGAGAGAGAAGAGAGACAAGAGAGGAGAGGGAGCGGGAGAGAGGAGAGAGATGGGGAAATAGAGATGGAGAGAGAGAAGAGAGTCACGAGAGGAGAGGGAGAGAGGAGAGAGATGGGGAAATAGAGATGGAGAGAGAGAAGAGAGACAAGAGAGGAGAGGGAGCGGGAGAGAGGAGAGAGATGGGGAAATAGAGATGGAGAGAGAGAAAAGAGACAAGAGAGGAGAGGGAGCGGGAGAGAGAAGAGAGATGGGGAAATAGAGATGGAGAGAGAGAAGAAAGACAAGATAGGAGAGGGAGAGAGGAGAGAGATGAGGAAATATAGATGGAGAGAGAGAAGAAAGACAAGAGAGGAGAGGGAGAGGGAGAGAGGAGAGAGATGGGGAAATAGAGATGGAGAGAGAGAAGAGAGACAAGAGAGGTGAGGGAGAGGGAGAGATGAGAGAGATGGGGAAATAGAGATGGAGAGAGAGAAGAGAGACAAGAGAGGAGAGGGAGCGGGAGAGAGGAGAGAGATGGGGAAATAGAGATGGAGAGAGAGAAGAGAGACAAGAGAGGAGAGGGAGAGGGAGAGAGGAGAGAGATGGGGAAATAGAGATAGAGAGAGAGAAGAGAGACAAGAGAGGAGAGGGAGCGGGAGAGAGGAGAGAGATGGGGAAATAGTGATGGAGAGAGATAAGAGAGACAAGAGAGGAGAGGGAGAGGGAGAGAGGAGAGAGATGGGGAAATAGAGATGGAGAGAGAGAAGAGAGACAAGAGAGGAGAGGGAGCGGGATAGAGGAGAGAGATGGGGAAATAGTGATGGAGAGAGAGAAGAGAGACAAGAGAGGAGAGGGAGCGGGAGAGAGGAGAGAGATGGGGAAATAGAGATGGAGAGAGAGAAGAGAGACAAGAGAGGAGAGGGAGCGGGAGAGAGGAGAGAGATGGGGAAATAGAGATGGAGAGAGAGAAGAGAGACAAGAGAGGAGAGGGAGAGGGAGAGAGGAGAGAGATGGGGAAATAGAGATGGAGAGAGAGATGAAAGACAAGAGAGGAGAGGGAGCGGGAGAGAGGAGAGAGATGGGGAAATAGAGATGGAGAGAGAGAAGAGAGACAAGAGAGGAGAGGGAGAGAGGAGAGAGATGGGGAAATAGAGATGGAGAGACAGAAGAGAGACAAGAGAGGAGAGGGAGAGAGGAGAGAGATGGAGAAATAGAGATGGAGAGAGAGAAGAGAGTCACGAGAGGAGAGGGAGAGAGGAGAGAGATGGGGAAATAGAGATGGAGAGAGAGAAGAGAGTCACGAGAGGAGAGGGAGAGAGGAGAGAGATGGGGAAATAGAGATGGAGAGAGAGAAGAGAGACAAGAGAGGAGAGGGAGAGAGATAGAGGAGAGAGATGGGGAAATAGAGATGGAGAGAGAGAAGAGAGACAAGAGAGGAGAGGGAGCGGGAGAGAGGAGAGAGATGGGCAAATAGTGATGGAGAGAGAGAAGAGAGACAAGAGAGGAGAGGGAGAGGGAGAGAGGAGAGAGATGGGGAAATAGAGATGGAGAGAGAGATGAAAGACAAGAGAGGAGAGGGAGCGGGAGAGAGGAGAGAGATGGGGAAATAGAGATGGAGAGAGAGAAGAGAGACAAGAGAGGAGAGGGAGCGGGAGAGAGGAGAGAGATGGGGAAATAGAGATGGAGAGAGAGAAGAGAGACAAGAGAGGAGAGGGAGCGGGAGAGAGGAGAGAGATGGGGAAATAGAGATGGAGAGAGAGAAGAGAGACAAGAGAGGAGAGGGAGCGGGATAGAGGAGAGAGATGGGGAAATAGAGATGGAGAGAGAGAAGAGAGACAAGAGAGGAGAGGGAGCGGGAGAGAGGAGAGAGATGGGGAAATAGAGATGGAGAGAGAGAAGAGAGACAAGAGAGGAGAGGGAGAGAGGAGAGAGAGAAGAGAGACAAGATATGAGAGGGAGCGGGAGAGAGGAGAGAGGTGGGGAAATAGAGATGGAGAGAGAGAAGAGAGACAAGAGAGGAGAGGGAGCGGGAGAGAGGAGAGAGATGGGGAAATAGAGATGGAGAGAGAGAAGAGAGGAGAGGGAGCGGGAGAGAGGAGAGAGATGGGGAAATAGAGATGGAGAGAGAGAAGAGAGACAAGAGAGGAGAGGGAGAGAGGAGAGAGAGAAGAGAGACAAGATATGAGAGGGAGCGGGAGAGAGGAGAGAGGTGGGGAAATAGAGATGGAGAGAGAGAAGAGAGACAAGAGAGGAGAGGGAGCGGGAGAGAGGAGAGAGATGGGGAAATAGAGATGGAGAGAGAGAAGAGAGACAAGAGAGGAGAGGGAGCGGGAGAGAGGAGAGAGATGGGGAAATAGAGATGGAGAGAGAGAAGAGAGACAAGAGAGGAGAGGGAGCGGGAGAGAGGAGAGATATGGGGAAATAGAGATGGAGAGAGAGAAGAGAGACAAGAGAGGAGAGGGAGCGGGAGAGAGGAGAGAGATGGGGAAATAGAGATGGAGAGAGAGAAGAGAGACAAGAGAGGAGAGGGAGCGGGAGAGAGGAGAGAGATGGGGAAATAGTGATGGAGAGAGAGAAGAGAGACAAGAGAGGAGAGGGAGAGAGGAGAGAGGAGAGAGATGGGGAAATAGAGATGGAGAGAGAGAGAAGAGAGACAAGAGAGGAGAGGGGGCGGGAGAGAGGAGAGAGGTGGGGAAATAGAGATGGAGAGAGAGAAGAGAGGCAATAGAGGAGAGGGAGAGAGGAGAGAGAGAAGAGAGACAAGAGAGGAGAGGGAGAGAGGAGAGAGATGGGGAAATAGAGATGGAGAGAGAGAAGAGAGACAAGAGAGGAGAGGGAGAGAGGAGAGAGATGGGGAAATAGAGATGGAGAGAGAGAAGAGAGACAAGAGAGGAGAGGGAGCGGGAGAGAGGAGAGATATGGGGAAATAGAGATGGAGAGAGAGAAGAGAGACAAGAGAGGAGAGGGAGAGAGGAGAGAGATGGGGAAATAGAGATGGAGAGAGAGAAGATAGTCACGAGAGGAGAGGGAGAGAGGAGAGAGATGGGGAAATAGAGATGGAGAGAGAGAAGAGAGACAAGAGAGGAGAGGGAGCGGGAGAGAGGAGAGAGATGGGGAAATAGAGATGGAGAGAGAGAAGAGAGTCACGAGAGGAGAGGGAGAGAGGAGAGAGATGGGGAAATAGAGATGGAGAGAGAGAAGAGAGACAAGAGAGGAGAGGGAGCGGGAGAGAGGAGAGAGATGGGGAAATAGAGATGGAGAGAGAGAAAAGAGACAAGAGAGGAGAGTGAGCGGGAGAGAGAAGAGAGATGGGGAAATAGAGATGGAGAGAGAGAAGAAAGACAAGATAGGAGAGGGAGAGAGGAGAGAGATGAGGAAATATAGATGGAGAGAGAGAAGAAAGACAAGAGAGGAGAGGGAGAGGGAGAGAGGAGAGAGATGGGGAAATAGAGATGGAGAGAGAGAAGAGAGACAAGAGAGGAGAGGGAGAGGGAGAGAGGAGATAGATGGGGAAATAGAGATGGAGAGAGAGAAGAGAGACAAGAGAGGAGAGGGAGAGGGAGAGAGGAGAGAGATGGGGAAATAGAGATGGAGAGAGAGAAGAGAGACAAGAGAGGAGAGGGAGCGGGAGAGAGGAGAGAGATGGGGAAATAGTGATGGAGAGAGAGAAGAGAGACAAGAGAGGAGAGGGAGAGAGGAGAGAGATGGGGAAATAGAGATGGAGAGAGAGAAGAGAGACAAGAGAGGAGAGGGCGAGGGAGAGAGGAGAGAGATGGGGAAATAGAGATGGAGAGAGAGAAGAGAGACAAGAGAGGAGAGGGAGCGGGAGAGAGGAGAGAGATGGGGAAATAGAGATGGAGAGAGAGAAGAGAGACAAGAGAGGAGAGGGAGCGGGAGAGAGGAGAGAGATGGGGAAATAGAGATGGAGAGAGAGAAAAGAGACAAGAGAGGAGAGGGAGCGGGAGAGAGGAGAGAGATGGGGAAATAGTGATGGAGAGAGAGAGAGAAGAGAGACAAGAGAGGAGAGGGAGAGAGGAGAGAGAGAAGAGAGACAAGAGAGGAGAGAGAGAGAGAAGAGAGACAAGAGAGGAGAGGGAGAGAGGAGAGAGAGAAGAGAGACAATATAGGAGAGGGAGCGGGAGAGAGGAGAGAGGTGGGGAAATAGAGATGGAGAGAGAGAAGAGAGACAAGAGAGGAGAGGGAGCGGGAGAGAGGAGAGAGATGGGGAAATAGAGATGGAGAGAGAGAAGAAAGACAAGAGAGGAGAGGGAGAGGGAGAGAGGAGAGAGATGGGGAAATAGAGATGGAGAGAGAGAAGAGAGACAAGAGAGGAGAGGGAGAGAGGAGAGAGATGGGGAAATAGAGATGGAGAGAGAGAAGAGAGTCACGAGAGGAGAGGGAGAGAGGAGAGAGATGGGGAAATAGAGATGGAGAGAGAGAAGAGAGACAAGAGAGGAGAGGGAGCGGGAGAGAGGAGAGAGATGGGGAAATAGAGATGGATAGAGAGAAGAGAGACAAGAGAGGAGAGGGAGAGGGAGAGAGGAGAGAGATGGGGAAATAGAGATGGAGAGAGAGAATAGAGACAAGAGAGGAGAGGGAGCGGGAGAGAGGAGAGAGATGGGGAAATAGAGATGGAGAGAGAGAAGAGAGACAAGAGAGGAGAGGGAGCGGGAGAGAGGAGAGAGATGGGGAAATAGAGATGGAGAGAGAGAAGAGAGACAAGAGAGGAGAGGGAGCGGGAGAGAGGAGAGAGATGGGGAAATAGAGATGGAGAGAGAGAAGAGAGACAAGAGAGGAGAGGGAGAGAGGAGATAGAGAAGAGAGACAAGATATGAGAGGGAGCGGGAGAGAGGAGAGAGGTGGGGAAATAGAGATGGAGAGAGAGAAGAGAGACAAGAGAGGAGAGGGAGAGGGAGAGAGGAGAGAGATGGGGAAATAGAGATGGAGAGAGAGAAGAGAGACAAGAGAGGAGAGGGAGCGGGAGAGAGGAGAGAGATGGGGAAATAGTGATGGAGAGAGAGAGAAGAGAGACAAGAGAGGAGAGGGAGAGAGGAGAGAGAGAAGAGAGACAAGATAGGAGAGGGAGCGGGAGAGAGGAGAGAGGTGGGGAAATAGAGATGGAGAGAGAGAAGAGAGACAAGAGAGGAGAGGGAGCGGGAGAGAGGAGAGAGATGGGGAAATAGAGATGGAGAGAGAGAAGAAAGACAAGAGAGGAGAGGGAGAGAGGAGAGAGATGGGGAAATAGAGATGGAGAGAGAGAAGAGAGACAAGAGAGGAGAGGGAGAGAGGAGAGAGATGGGGAAATAGAGATGGAGAGAGAGAAGAGAGTCACGAGAGGAGAGGGAGAGAGGAGAGAGATGGGGAAATAGAGATGGAGAGAGAGAAGAGAGTCACGAGAGGAGAGGGAGAGAGGAGAGAGATGGGGAAATAGAGATGGAGAGAGAGAAGAGAGACAAGAGAGGAGAGGGAGCGGGAGAGAGGAGAGAGATGGGGAAATAGAGATGGAGAGAGAGAAGAGAGACAAGAGAGGAGAGGGAGAGGGAGAGATGAGAGAGATGGGGAAATAGAGATGGAGAGAGAGAAGAGAGACAAAAGAGGAGAGGGAGAGGGAGAGAGGAGAGATATGGGGAAATAGAGATGGATAGAGAGAAGAGAGACACAAGAGGAGAGGGAGAGGGAGAGAGGAGAGAGAGGGAGAGAGGGAAGTAGAGATGGATAGAGAGAAGAAAGACAGAGACAAGAGAGGGAGAGAGGGAGAGAGGGAAGTAGAGGTGGAGAGAGAGAAGGAAGACAGAGACAAGAGAGGGAGAGAGAGAAGTAGAGGTGGAGAGAGAGAAGGAAGAGGGAGAAAGAAGGGATACAGAGAAGAAAGAGTGAGTGAGTGGAATATAGAGAAGAAAGACGGAGAACAAGAGAAAGGAAGGAGTGAGCGAAAGATAGAGAGGAAGAGAGAGAGTCGGGGAGGGAGGGAGAGAGGAGTGTGAGGGAGATAGAAGATAGAGAGAGATATATGGAAGTAGAGATGGAGAGAGAGAAGAAAGACAGAGAAGAAATAAGAGAAAAAGCGATGAGAGAGAGAGCAAGATAGAGAGGCAGAGAGAGAGATGGAGAGAGAGAAGGGATAGAGAGAGAAAGAGTGGGAGGGGGGGATAGAGAGAAGAAAGACAGAGAACAAGAGAGAGGAGGGATAGAGAGAGAGAGGTAGAGATAGAGAGAGAGAAGAAAGACAGAGAAGAAAGAAGAGAGAGAGAGCGATGAGAGAGAGCAAGATAGAGAGGCAGAGAGAGAGAGAGGTAGAGATGGAGAGAGAGAAGGGATAGAGAGAAGAAAGAAGAGAGAGAGCGATGATAGAGAGCAAGATAGAGATGCAGAGAGAGAGAAAGGTATAGATGGATAGAGAGAAGAAAGACAGAGAAGAAAGAAGAGAGAGAGAGAGCGATGAGAGAGAGCAAGATAGAGAGGCAGAGAGAGAGAGGTAGAGATGGAGAGAGAGAAGGGATAGAGAGAAGAAAGACAGAGAACAAGAGAGAGAGAGAGAGAGAGAGAGAGAGAGAGAGAGAGAGAGAGAGAGAGCGAGAGAGAGAGAGAGAGAGAGAGAGAGAGAGAGAGAGAGTGAGAGAGAGAGGGAGAGTTCATTGTTCCCTTCCTCACCTCCGTTCCAAATGCAGTAAAGTTCTATGGATGGCAGACCGGGCCCTTTGAACATCACATGGATAACGTGTTGTTAGATTAGAGACTTGTGTTATAGACGTATGGATGTCCTATAATCCCGGCGGGTCGACCCGGTCTGCGCGCCGATACCTTTGTACCTTAGCCCCTGCACTCGATAGTCCACCACCACCACGGGCACAAGACTGATGCCTTTGAACGGAGGCACCTGGAGCGTGTGAGAGTGAGTGTGCGTGAGTGTGAGATCTCCAAGGCGAACAATGTCATGTATATTATGTGTGTGTGGTATTTTCCTATAAGCTCCATGGTTAACCCTTTCACTGCCACGCGACATAAGGTTAACCCTTTACTATCACACAACCGACGGCGATGCTCCATCGTTAGCGTCATTAGCTCCGCTATGTGTGATAGTAAAGGGCTAACCTTCTGTATTGTCACAGTGAAAGGGTTAACCGCGGCTGTGTCGTATGGCAGTGAAAGGGTTATGGCGAGGGCTTCCATATCAACCAGACACCCGCGGGCTGTGGTGTGTCTGAGTGTGTGCGTGTGTACGTGAGTGTGCGTACGTGAGTGTGCGTGCATGTGTGTGCATGTGTGCATGTGTGTGTGTGTGTGTGTATGGTAATGACGAAGGTAAATGGCAGGGTTTTGAAGCACTTCCTCTCGTAATTTCACACTTGTCAGCTCTCTTCACCTTTACATGCAGCGAGGCGGAGCGGTCCGATCCGTTGAAAACACCCGGAGAAGAAGAACATGACTTTCTGGATGTAGGGGGAAAAAAAGGGTTTTTGACCGCAATTGTATTCTATTTCTGAGGTTTTTAAAACAACAGGGCATGGAATATATGATTATTAAGACTATCGTATTGTATTGACATAAGATGACGTGCATTGTCTGCCGAAATGTTTTTTTTTTATCATTTTTATCTTTAACATTTAACATGAAATAGATGATGATTTCCAATATATGTATGGCATTGATAAATAGAACAATCTATACTGTCCTCTGTCTAGAATACACACACACGCACACACACACACACACACACACGCACGCACACACACAAACACGCACGCACACACGCACACACGCACGCACGCACGCACGCACGCACGCACGCACGCACGCACGCAAACACGCACGCACGCACGCACGCCCACACACACACACACGTACACACACACGTACACACACACACCACACACACACAAACTTGTTATGGGTGCTACTTAATCAGATTCCAAGGTGAAAAGGTGAAGAATGCAGCGTGCTCCTAAAAACACGCCTTCTATTAATAATTTACGTCTGTTTATGAATCTAGTTTGTACATGTTTTTCTAAGGGTTGGGATGGAAAGGCCACCAGGTCAGTGAGATGGCTTCGTTTTTTAATTCCCCCAGTGATTGTGAAATTAATTACCTTTACAAAAAAGAAATCCAGACCTAGAAAAATGTACAGCCTCTTAAAGTCCCAGTTAAAAGTGAAACGGAGATGCTGAGAGTTTGTGTGCGTGTGTGTGTGTGTGTGTGTTCGTGTGTGTGTGTGTGTGTGTGTGTGTGTGTTCGTGTGTGTGTGTGTGTGTGTGTGTGTGTGTGTGTGTGTGTGTGTGTGTGTGTGTGTGTGTGTGTGTGTGTGTGTGTGTGTGTGTGTGTGTGTGTGTGTGTGTGTGTGTGTGTGTTTGTGTGTGGTGGGAGAGATAGGGAGAAATAGGCAGGCACTGGAGCAGGGGGGGAGAGAGAGAGAGAGAGAGAGAGAGAGAGAGAGAGAGAGAGAGAGAGAGAGAGAGAGAGAGAGAGAGAGAGAGAGAGAGAGAGAGAGAGAGAGAGAGGATATGAGAGCCTTCTCGGGGGACCTTAAACAGACTGACTGAAGTGGTCCTGTTTTCTGATCAGGCACTGAGAGGAGAACACTTAGTGATGCTGGAGAGACACTCTAAACAGCCACAGAGGAATTAGCCTGTTACTGGGAAACCCCTGCTCCCAGGGCCCTGCCTCCCTGTTACTGGGAAACCCCTGCTCCCAGGGCCCTGCCTCCTGTTACTGGGAAACCCCTGCTCCCAGGGCCCTGCCTCCCTGTTACTGGGAAACCCCTGCTCCCAGGGCCCTGCCTCCTGTTACTGAGAAACCCCTGCTCCCAGGGCCCTGCCTCCCTGTTACTGGGAAACCCCTGCTCCCAGGGCCCTCCCTCCCTGTTACTGGGAAACCCCTGCTCCCAGGGCCCCGCCTCCTGTTACTGGGAAACCCCTGCTCCCAGGGCCCTGCCTCCCTGTTACTGGGAAACCCCTGCTCCCAGGGCCCTGCCTCCTGTTACTGGGAAACCCCTGCTCCCAGGGCCCTGCCTCCTGTTACTGGGAAACCCCTGCTCCCAGGGCCCTGCCTCCCTCCCTGTTACTGGGAAACCCCTGCTCCCAGGGCCCTGCCTCCTGTTACTGGGAAACCCCTGCTCCCAGGGCCCTGCCTCCTGTTACTGAGAAACCCCTGCTCCCAGGGCCCTGCCTCCTGTTACTGGGAAACCCCTGCTCCCAGGGCCCTGCCTCCTGTTACTGAGAAACCCCTGCTCCCAGGGCCCTGCCTCCCTGTTACTGGGAAACCCCTGCTCCCAGGGCCCTGCCTCCCTGTTACTGAGAAACCCCTGCTCCCAGGGCCGTGCCTCCTGTTACTGAGAAACCCCTGCTCCCAGGGCCCTGCCTCCTGTTACTGAGAAACCCCTGCTCCCAGGGCCCTGCCTCCTGTTACTGGGAAACCCCTGCTCCCAGGGCCCTGCCTCCCTGTTACTGAGAAACCCCTGCTCCCAGGGCCCTGCCTCCTGTTACTGAGAAACCCCTGCTCCCAGGGCCCTGCCTCCTGTTACTGGGAAACCCCTGCTCCCAGGGCCCTGCCTCCTGTTACTGGGAAACCCCTGCTCCCAGGGCCCTGCCTCCTGTTACTGGGAAACCCCTGCTCCCAGGGCCCTGCCTCCTGTTACTGTGAGGTTTCGCCTGTTCCCTGGACCTTTAATTCCCTGTTCTCCTCACCTCACCAGCCCCCACCCTCGCGATGTTTTACTCTCCTCTGCTCTTCACCAGCCCCCACCCTTGGACTACCTTTCACAGCTGTGATAAGTTATGATTAGCGCCGCAGAGGGCTTAGAAATACCTGGACCTCCCCTCCAGTCCGCGTCGGGTCGTTCTGTATGCTGGTTCTTTGTTCTGGACTCTTTATCCTTTTCTGTGTTCAGTGTTCATGGAGTCCTGGACGTTACCATCACCTGCCGCGTCTCCGGCATGAGACGAGGTGCCAGCCATCACCACCTGTCGCCGTTTGCCTGGAGTGGGACACCGTCTGCGCTCTCTGATTCCCTACGGGAGGTTTTCCAGTGTCCCACTCCAGACCTCAAGCCGGCGCGCATTGCTTCCTATACCACAGGAGGATGCGTCTCTCCAAGCCGGCGCGCTCCTACTCCAGACGCCCAAGCAGGCGCGCATCGCTTCCTATACCACGGGAGGATGCGTCTCTTCAAGCCGGTGCGCTCCTACTCCAGACGCCCAAGCCGGCGCGCTCCTACTCCAGACGCCCAAGCCGGAGCGCATCGCGTCCTATACCACGGGAGGATGCGTCTCTCCAAGCCGGCGCGCTCCTACTCCAGACGCCCAAGCCGGCGCGCTCCTACTCCAGACGCCCAAGCCGGCGCGCATCGCTTCCTATACCATGGGAGGATGCGTCTCTCCAAGCCGGCGCGCTCCTACTCCAGACGCCCAAGCAGGCGCGCATCGCTTCCTATACCACGGGAGGATGCGTCTCTTCAAGCCGGCGCGCTCCTACTCCAGACGCCCAAGCCGGCGCGCTCCTACTCCAGACGCCCAAGCCGGCGCGCATCGCTTCCTATACCATGGGAGGATGCGTCTCTCCAAGCCGGCGCGCTCCTACTCCAGACGCCCAAGCCGGCGCGCATCGCTTCCTATACCACGGGAGGATGCGTCTCTTCAAGCCGGCGCGCTCCATCTCCAGACGCCCAAGCCGGCGCGCTCCTACTCCAGACGCCCAAGCCGGCGCGCATCGCTTCCAAGGAGGATCTCCTTGCCAGGCCTCCGCCGTCGGAACCCTGCCATCCCTGTAAGCAGCTCTGGCCCTCGCCCTGTCCTAGGCCTTAACCCTGTTTCTCTGTCCCTGTCCCCAGCCCGCCTCCCCGGGCCTCTGTCCCTGTTCCCCCTCTCTATTGCCCCTGTTCCTGCCCTGACCTTTTGCCCTGGCCCTGTCCCTTAGCCTTCCCCGTAGCCTGCTCGCCTCTTAAAGGCACAGTGCCACTTTTTTCCCTATTTCTTTGTTCCAGTGTTTTTGTGTTCTCCCTTAAAGGGACAGTGCCGCTTTTAGTTTGTATTGAATAAATGCCCTGTTTTGGCTTACTCTCATACCTGTCTTGTGTTGTGCGATTGGGGTCGGTTACAAACCATAACAGTACGACCCGACCCGTCGACGACCCCAGCCAGCACAGACAGTGTATGTGAGTTTGCCCTTTTTTGTTCCCCTGTTAGCTTCCCTGTTAGCCTCGTTAGCTCCCCTGTTAGCTACCCTGTTTCCCCACTGCTAGGACTGCCCCTTCAGCTAGCAAGGTCAGTTTCCCCACTGCTAGGACTGCCCCTTCAGCTAGCAAGGTCAGTTTCCCCACTGCTAGGACTGCCCCTTCAGCTAGCAAGGTCAGTTTTCCCCACAGCTAGGACTGTCCTTCCAGCTAGCTTGTTCTCTCATGCTGGTCCAGCCCTGTCTGCTAGCCTAGCTCCGGCAGCTAGCGCAGCCTCTATGTTAATGTAGCAGTACAGCTAGCATAGGCCCTGTAGCTAGCAGTGCCCTGGCAGCTACCCTGTCCCTCTGCTAGCCCCACTTTTGGTGTAGCTTCCCCTGCTAGCATGGCCCAATTTTTTTGTTTGTTGCTTTGTCGTTTCCCCTGCCCCACTGTCTGATTTTTTGGGTCGCCCGGTGGCTCCCGTGGAGGGGGGGGTACTGTGAGGTTTCGCCTGTTCCCTGGACCTTTAATTCCCTGTTCTCCTCACCTCACCAGCCCCCACCCTCGCGATGTTTTACTCTCCTCTGCTCTTCACCAGCCCCCACCCTTGGACTACCTTTCACAGCTGTGATAAGTTATGATTAGCGCCCCAGAGGGCTTTAAATACCTGGACCTCCCCTCCAGTCCTCGTCGGGTCGTTCTGTATGCTGGTTCTTTGTTCTGGACTCTTTATCCTTTTCTGTGTTCAGTGTTCATGGAGTCCTGGACGTTACCATCACCTGCCGCGTCTCCGGCGTGAGACGAGGTGCCAGCCATCACCACCTGTCGCCGTTTGCCTGGAGTGGGACACCGTCTGCGCTCTCTGATTCCCTACGGGAGGTTTTCCAGTGTCCCACTCCAGACCTCAAGCCGGCGCGCATCGCTTCCTATACCACGGGAGGATGCGTCTCTCCAAGCCGGCGCGCTCCTACTCCAGACGCCCAAGCCGGCGCGCATCGCTTCCTATACCATGGGAGGATGCGTCTCTCCAAGCCGGCGCGCTCCTACTCCAGACGCCCAAGCCGGCGCGCATCGCTTCCTATACCACGGGAGGATGCGTCTCTTCAAGCCGGCGCGCTCCATCTCCAGACGCCCAAGCCGGCGCGCTCCTACTCCAGACGCCCAAGCCGGCGCGCATCGCTTCCAAGGAGGATCTCCTTGCCAGGCCTCCGCCGTCGGAACCCTGCCATCCCTGTAAGCAGCTCTGGCCCTCGCCCTGTCCTAGGCCTTAACCCTGTTTCTCTGTCCCTGTCCCCAGCCCGCCTCCCCGGGCCTCTGTCCCTGTTCCCCCTCTCCATTGCCCCTGTTCCTGCCCTGACCTTTTGCCCTGGCCCTGTCCCTTAGCCTTCCCCGTAGCCTGCTCGCCTCTTAAAGGCACAGTGCCACTTTTTTCCCTATTTCTTTGTTCCAGTGTTTTTGTGTTCTCCCTTAAAGGGACAGTGCCGCTTTTTGTTTGTATTGAATAAATGCCCTGTTTTGGCTTACTCTCATACCTGTCTTGTGTTGTGCGATTGGGGTCAGTTACAAACCATAACAGTACGACCCGACCCGTCGAC
>NW_028174222.1:0-10000 GCF_963971535.1 Notolepis coatsorum
TTTCTATTTTATTATAATATAACTAAATCATACTATTTATTCTACACCATATTGGTACAGTATTATACAATATTTTAATATATTATTATTCTATGTTACGCTGCTATATACTATATTACTATACTCATACTGGCCTACACTACAACTCTATGCTACGTCATCCTGACACGCTAACTGCAATATTATACTAAACTGTGCTATACTGTCTATGTATCTTTTCTTTGCACAACTTTTTGAAGTGAAATATATTAGTGGAACTCTTTTCATCGTTCTGCAAAGAGTTCCATAGTTTGATACCTATAACTGAGGTGCACCTTTGTTTTAAGGTTGTTCGTGCAAATTGGTGTTTAAAATTTTATTTCCTTCTGCTGTCATCTGGACAGGGAACGAACAACCTCTGTATATTTGCTGGTAATACTCTGCATTTTGCTCTAAACAAAACTAATAAAGTCTATATTTCAGCTAACTCTTTAAGTTTTAATAATCTGGATTTAATAAATAATTCGTTGGTATGTTCTCTTGAATCTACATTGTGAACTATTCTTACTGCTCTCTTCTGTAATATAAACACGCCGTAATACAAATAACACGTCGTAATACAAATAACACGTCGTAATACAAATAACACGTCGTAATACAAATAACACGTCGTAATACAAATACCATGCCGTAATACCCCCCCTGGCTGACGCATTCCCCACTTCCGCTAAATATCCACGCCTTTATATGGGCTTGTTAACGATGACATCACATACACAAGCCGGAACCCTAAGCCACAGAACCCAGGTAAAATCAATACCTAATCCCCCCCACCCACCCACAAAATCAATATCATATTCATGCTATCTGACAACAGGTTATGTCTGTGTGGATGGTCCTCATGATAGAAGTTCTATATCAGACCTGTTGTTACATCAATAGGCTCCCGCTCTACCCGTAGGACGCATGGATCAACCAGTGTTGCCGTCATGTACGTCCCAGCCAACCGGGTGGGGCTGAATAGCATGGTGCTTATATGGAGAGCTGCACTGTATGGGATCAATGAGTTAGAGAGGCCTTAGGGTTACTGTACATACCCACTCAATTTAACAATATCCACAAGGTATTCTTATTATGGATTAGAACAGTCGATAATATGAAAATGTACCGATACCGACGATTATGAATCTCTTACCGACCTAATTGTACCGATATTGGTGGAGAGAGAGAGAGAAATAGAGAGAGAGAGAGAGAGAGAGAGAGAGAGAGAGAGAGAGAGAGAGAGAGAGAGAGAGAGAGAGAGAGAGAGAGAGAGAGAGAGAGAGAGAGAGAGAGAGAGAGAGAGAGAGAGAGAGAGGGAGAGGGAGAGGGAGAGATAGAGAGAGAGAGAGAGAAGGTGAGAGAGAGATAAGAGAAAGAGAGAGAGGAGTGAGAGAAGAGAGAGAGAGATAGAGAGAGAGAGAGAGAGAGAGAGAGAGAGAGAGAGAGAGAGAGAGAAGAGAGAGAGAGAGAGAGAGAGAGAGAGAGAGAGAGAGAGAGAAGAGAGATAGAGAGAGAGAGAGGGATAGAGATAGAGAGATAGAGAGAGATGAGAGAGATAGAGAGAGAGAGAGAGAGAGAGAGAGAGAGAGAGAGAGGAGAGAGAGAGAGAGAGAGAGAGAGAGAGAGAGAGAGAGAGAGAGAGAGAGAGAGAGAGAGAGAGAGAGATTAACCCTATTGATAGTCATTGCTCAGCATGCTGTTCCTCTCAGCTACGGCTAGTTAGCCACAAACCAATGCAAAGTCAATGGGGGGTAAGCGCCTGTCTGTACAAGCTCACTGAAATCTATGTTGTGGTTTACTGGGAAATTCCCATATGTGTGCGTGTGCGTGTGCGTGTGTGTGTGTGTGTATGTGTGTGTATGTGTGTGTGTGTGTGTGTGTGTGTGTGTGTGTGTGTGTGTGTGTGTGTGTGTGTGTGTGCTTTTGTGTGTGTTTGTGTGTAAACAAGCAACTGCCTCCATCAAAACAAACCAACTACCTCCATTCTAAACAAACAACTACCCCCATTCTAAACAAGCAACTACCTCCATTCTAAACAAACAACTACCTCCATTCAAAACAAGCAAACTACCTCCCCATTCTAAACAAACAACTACCTCCATTCAAAACAAACAACTACCTCCATTCTAAACAAACAACTACCTCCATTCAAAACAAACAACTACCTCCATTCTAAACAAACAACTACCTCCATTCAAAACAAACAACTACCTCCATTCAAAACAAGAAACTACCTCCATTCAAAACAAACAACTACCTCCATTCTAAACAACAACTACCCCATTCAAAACAAACAAACTACCTCCATTCTAAACAAACAACTACCTCCATTCTAAACAAACAACTACCCCCATCAAAACAAAACAAACTACCTCCATTCTAAACAAACAACTACCTCCATTCTAAACAAACAACTACCCCCATTCAAACAAACAACTACCTCCATTCTAAACAAACAACTACCCCCATTCAAAACAAACAAACTACCTCCATTCTAAACAAACAACTACCTCCATTCTAAACAAACAAACTACCTCCATTCTAAACAAACAACTACCTCCATTCTAAACAAACAACTACCCCCATTCTAAACAAACAACTACCTCCATTCTAAACAAACAACTACCCCCATTAAAACAAACAAACTACCTCATTCTAAACAAACAACTACCTCCATTCAAACAAGCAACTACCTCCATTCTAAACAAACAACTACCTCCATTCAAAACAAGCAACTACCTCCATTCTAAACAAACAACTACCTCCATTCAAAACAAACAACTACCTCCATTCAAAACAAACAAACTACCTCCATTCTAAACAAACAACTACCTCCATTCAAAACAAGCAACTACCTCCATTCTAAACAAACAACTACCTCCATTCAAACAAACAACTACCTCCATTCAAAACAAACAAACTACCTCCATTCAAAACAAACAAACTACCTCCATTCAAAACAAGCAACTACCTCCATTCTAAACAAACAACTACCTCCATTCTAAACAAACAACTACCTCCATTCAAAACAAACTACCTCCATTCAAAACAAACAAACTACCTCCATTCTAAACAAACAACTACCTCCATTCAAAACAAGCAACTACCTCCTCCATTCAAAACAAACAAACTACCTCCATTCAAAACAAGCAAATACCCCAATTCAAAACAATCAACTACCTCCATTCTAAAGAATGTGATATCGAAGGCCATTGCTGTGAATGAGGACGTGTTCTTAGTTAAATAAGGGTTACAATGACTCCTTAAAGGGAAACTCTTTATTCCTCCTCCTCCGAGGCTTACAAATGGAACCTGCGTAATAAAAGGAGTCATCCCCTCCTTCAGCCTCGCTGATGTACCGTCCCATCAATACCTGAGAGAACAGGAGAGAGCGGTGAGGTCTCTCTTTCATAGCTCAGTATAATGGTTTAATTGTATTGTGTTGTACAAGGCATTGCAAGCGGATAGTGCCGGTTAACTAACGGAGAGGTGTTAGTTGGACAATGCCTAGGCTACCGTCACTGTCCGCTTCCATTCATTGTGCTAAGCTAGGCTAACGTGCAGCCAGATAGCTTTCTACTGAACGCTGGTATCTATCTTCTTGTCTCTCTCTGGAGAAGACGGTAAGCTAATTTCCCAACATGTTGGCGTGTTCCTTTAACAATCTTGATTCCTGAGCCTATTTTATTCAAAAGGAAGATATTTATTTAAATGTTTATAGCCTATATATATATAAAAATATATATTTAATCGTATCTCCTGTGCTGGCACAAGCACTACCATAGCGTGGAGTGAAGAGATAACTCTTGGAGATATACTAAAAAGTTATTTAGTTTTTCAGCATTTAGATACTGGCATGGATACATTAATAATAATAATAATAACTTTATTTGTATAGCACCTTTCATACAGGGGATTGCAGTTCAAAGTGCTTTACATCAGTAAGAAATAAAACATAAAATCAGTGTAAAACAAGCAGCAAGAGCAAAGCATAAAGTGGGATAAAATGATGCATATATATTAATCAAATCATATCAGAACCTCATGTTCCAATAGGCTTCTGTAATCTGTTACAAAACATGATAAAGGTTATAGTATGCACCCAGCGGATAGTGGGGCGTAAAGATAAAAGTAAAATAATAGCAAGGGTAAAATGAGCAGACATATTGTAATCATGTAATCATAAACAATGTGATAGTAACGGGCGGGTGTTATATTATTTCAAGATAATAACGTAGCTATAATGCGTCAATAGATAAAAAAGCAGTAATGGCATGTAGGTTACTCACCCTACTCATGTACAGTAGGCATCCACACTACACAGCATTTATAGACATAAATAAACTGCATGGCTCATCTTCTACTCTGGGTATTCAGTAAGTGGTGTCAAAGTGGTCAACAGTGTCAGAATATAAGTACTTAGGATTACACATAGACCCAAACCTTAGCTTCAAAAATCACATAAAAAGTCTGCAATAAGGTAAAGTTCAGCCTATCAAACTTCAGGTACTGTACATAAGAAACGTCCTTTCAACCGATGCAGCAAAACTATTTCATTCAATGGTTCTTTCCCACATCACATACTGTTTGATAACCTGGTCCTATTCACATTCCACCATTCTGAAACCACTTCAATCACTATACAAACAAGCAATACAAATTCTAGACAAGAAACCATTCAGGTACCATCACTGTCACATTCTAAAGAAATATCATCTACTCAGTTGGGAAAACCTGACTTTATATAAAAACGTAGTCTAGTTTTTAAAATAAAGTGTGGATTGGCTCCTCCTCCTTTGTCTGGTTTCATCAACCTCAAGTCTGCCTCAACCAGGAATACTAGAGGTGCGACAAGGGGGGGACTGTACAATCCCTTTAAAAAAAAGTTTATTTGGCTAGGCCGTCTTCTCATACAGAGCATCCCACCAATGGAACTCAATTCCTCAAACAATTAGAGTGTCCACATCATATCATTCATTCAAGTGCAGGGTTAGGGAATGGCTAATTGAATGTCTATGTGCTTTTGTTGTGTTTTTATTCTAATGTTATTTATCTTGATTTTATTCTGTTTTTATTGCTAACCCTTTTTTCACACAGGATTTTAGCCTGTACCTTCTGGCAGGGGGGCTGCCAATGGAAATTAGCCTTTTGGCAAAAATTGGGTCCATTTACATTTGTAAAATGTTTTATTACTGTACACTGTCCCCCTTGATCAAATAAAGTAAACCTAACCTAACCTAAAGAGGCAACTACCCATGTGACCTGAGGATACTAGTAAAACATTTTCAAATTACCAGACATTTAGATTTTTCTGGTAAATTAATCAATTCGATTAATTGACTAATCGATAAAATTATCGACAGATTAATCGATAACAAAATAATCGTTAGTGACAGCCCTAGTCCACTCAACCTAAGCATTCACAGTATGTTATTCCTGTGGTCTAGGACAGTGCAATGCAATTGTATATAAATGGACTGATTTTATATATATATATATAATGGACTGAATTTACATAGAGATTTTTATCCAAAGCGCTTTACACATTCACCCATTCACTCACTCATTCACCCATTCACTCACTAATTCACCCATTCACTCACTCATTCACCCATTCACCCATTCACTCACTCATTCACCCATTCACTCACACATTCACACACACTACCGGCGGGGGCAACTCATCGGGAGCAGTTAGGGGTTAAGTGTCTTGCTCAAGCACATGTCAACACGCTGCCGGGAAGGAGTCGGAATCTAACTGGGGACCTTTACCAGGCGACCACTATACCTTCTGAGCCATTGTCACCCACTATAATATATTATATTACGTTATTATGTTATTTTTTATTATATGCACATGTATTATTATATGTTATTCCTGTGGTCTAGGACAGTGCAATACATTTTCTTAGTCAAATAACAACTTTCTCCCAAAGCCAGAACCCAGAGAACCTCTCTGGCTGAACCTGTGATATTCATTCAATCTGTATTTAATCTCCAAGGACCATTGCAAGCAAATTCAAATGTACAACAACATCGAGAAAATACAGCAGATAATAAATACAAAAACAGTGTATAAAAAAAACAGTGTCTCTCTGTGTGTGTGTGTGTGTGTGTGTGTGTGTGAGTGTGTGTGTGTGTGTGTGTGTGTGTGTGTGTGTGTGTGTGTGTGTGTGTGTGTGTGTGTGTGTGTGTGTGTGTGTGTGTGTGTGTGTGTGTGTGTGTGTGTGTGTGTGTGTGTGTGTGTGTGTGTGTGTGTGTGTGTGTGTGTGTGTGTGTGTGTGTGCGTGCGTGCGTGCGTGTGTGGAAATAGCACCAATATAACAATCCACATGCTATTTTCTCATCAGAGAGTCAGAAAGCAGAGAGCTGTGACTCCGAGGTGTGGATGGAAATGATTGAATCGCTACTTTATTCTGGCTGCTGACGTACTGCAGTGTAACTTTGATCAATGCCTGAGTGAGAGAGAGCTCACTCCCAGCCTGTACAGTACTCTCAGCTTCATCACTCAGGGTAATGGGAAGCACGTTCAGCCACAGACTCATACCCCCCCGACACTCAACTAACCGCCTCGGACAGTCCTTCATACCAGCGGCCATCAGGCTCCACAACAGTGGGCAGGGACTGCTGCCAGACATCCAACTAGAACTAATAGGAACCTAAAAAAGACAATAACACCTTGTGAATACTGTGATACTGTGAATACTGTATATTTCAGTTAGTTAGATAGTAAATTATAACACTACCTTATGCATACTGCACCTTATGTGATACTGTGATTATTTCTGTTAGTTAGATACTAAATTATATTGACTTATTTGTTTACACTGCTTGTGTTGTTTTTACTACCTGTACCAGGAAGGGACAGAGCAGGACAACACAGATGTCCTCTACAGGAAGGGACAGAGCAGGACAACACTGAGGCCCTCTACAGGAAGGGACAGAGCAGGACAACACTGAGGCCCTCTACAGGAAGGGACAGAGCAGGACAACACTGAGGGACAGAGCAGGACAACACTGAGGCCCTCTACAGGAAGGGACAGAGCAGGACAACACTGAGGGATAGAGCAGGACAACACAGAGGTCCTCTACAGGAAGGGACAGAGCAGGACAACACAGAGGTCCTCTACAGGAAGGGACAGAGCAGGACAACACTGAGGCCTTCTACAGGAAGGGACAGAGCAGGACAACACTGATGCCCTCTACAGGAAGGGACAGAGCAGGACAACACTGAGGCCCTCTACAGGAAGGGACAGAGCAGGACAACACTGAGGCCCTCTACAGGAAGGGACAGAGCAGGACAACACTGATGCCCTCTACAGGAAGGGACAGAGCAGGACAACACTGAGGCCCTCTACAGGAAGGGACAGAGCAGGACAACACTGAGGCCCTCTACAGGAAGGGACAGAGCAGGACGACACTGAGGCCCTCTACAGGAAGGGACAGAGCAGGACAACACAGAGGCTCTACAGGAAGGGACAGAGCAGGACAACACAGAGGTCCTCTACAGGAAGGGACAGAGCAGGACAACACAGAGGTCCTCTACAGGAAGGGACAGATCAGGACAACACTGAGGCCCTCTACAGGAAGGGACAGAACAGGAAGACACAAAGGTCCTCTACAGGAAGGGACAGAACAGGACAACACTGAGGCTCTACAGGAAGGGACAGAGCAGGACAACACATATGTCCTCTACATGAAGGGACATAGCAGGACAACACTGAGGCCCTCTACAGGAAGGGACAGAGCAGGACAACACTGAGGCCCTCTACAGGAAGGGACAGAGCAGGACAACACTGAGGCCCTCTACAGGAAGGGACAGAGCAGGACAACACAGAGGTCCTCTACAGGAAGGGACAGAGCAGGACAACACAGAGGCCCTCTACAGGAAGGGACAGAGCAGGACAACACTGAGGCTCTACAGGAAGGGACAGAGCAGGACAACACTGAGGTCCTCTACAGGAAGGGACAGAGCAGGACAACACAGAGGCTCTACAGGAAGGGACAGAGCAGGACAACACTGAGGCCCTCTACATGAAGGGACAGAGCAGGACAACACAGAGGCTCTACAGGAAGGGACAGAGCAGGACAACACTGAGGTCCTCTACAGGAAGGGACAGAGCAGGACAACACAGAGGCTCTACAGGAAGGGACAGAGCAGGACAACACAGATGTCCTCTACAGGAAGGGACAGAGCAGGACAACACTGAGGCCCTCTACAGGAAGGGACAGAGCAGGACAACACTGAGGCCCTCTACAGGAAGGGACAGAGCGGGACAACACTGAGCTGTCCTGACTGTGGTGGTTTCAGCTGTCTGTCCTGACTGTGATGGTTTCAGCTGTCTGTCCTGACTGTGATGGTTTTAGCTGTCCTGACTGTGGTGGTTTCATCTGTCCTGACTGTGGTGGTTTCAGCTGTCCTGACTGTGGTGGTTTCAGCTGTCCTGACTGTGGTGGTTTTAGCTGTCCTGACTGTGGTGGTTTCATCTGTCCTGACTGTGGTGGTTTCATCTGTCCTGACTGTGGTGGTTTCAGCTGTCCTGACTGTGGTGGTTTCAGCTGTCCTGACTGTGATGGTTTCAGCTGTCCTGACTGTGATGGTTTCAGCTGTCCTGACTGTGGTGGTTTCAGCTGTCTGTCCTGACTGTGGTGGTTTCAGCTGTCCTGACTGTGGTGGTTTCAGCTGTCTGTCCTGACTGTGGTGGTTTCAGCTGTCCTGACTGTGGTGGTTTCAGCTGCCACTTTGTCCGGTAAACAGATATTTCTAGGAACATTTCTATTTGGCTGGTAAAACGGTGTCGGCAAAACGTGAAAAAAAAACCTAATGTAGTAAAATTATTCAAGTAGATGGGAGTCCAATCCATTTCGGAGGGAGAGAGGGCAAGCGGGCGCGATAAAACAGCAACGGCTACAGCAGACTGAGCTGCTATTCATCCCTTACCATTCAGCGTAATGGCCTTAGAGTGGAGCGTACCGCTTTTGTACAGCACACGGCATTCGAGAAACATGGAAATCTGGGGCTAACGGCCTGACCTCTGAGATGCCCTTCATAATAACACTTCGATAACAGCCCGATCAATATTTGCGAGCGTCAATGGCTTCTTCCGAAGCCAGGCACCGGTGAGGTGCGCCTCGGATCAGAGATGCCGTCAAGGCGAGAGGTGAGAGTTGTATTGGTTTCTCATTCATCATTCAGTGTTGCTACTGTACCGTAATGCGATATCGTGTACCGTACTGTGCTGTGTTGCGTTGCATTCAATTAGATTCGATTCACATGTGTTGTCGTCGCACAGCACATGTACAGTAAAACGACAAGATGTAAATGTAACCTAAAGGTTAGAGAAGAGGGTTTGTGACCGGAAGGTTGCCGGTTAGGCAGGAAAAACTGAGGCGGGGAAGTGAATGAATAATTATCTCCCTTCCCTCAATAACAGGCAGCTTCTAGTGGTCAACAGTGTCAGACTGTGGTTGTACTGGGCAGCTCCTAGTGGTCAACAGTGTCAGACTGTGGTTGTACTGGGCAGCAGCTCCTAGGGGTCAACAGTGTCAGACTGTGGTTGTACTGGGCAGCTCCTAGTGGTCAACAGTGTCAGACTGTGGTTGTACTGGGCAGCTCCTAGTGGTCAACAGTGTCAGACTGTCGTTGTACTGGGCAGCAGCTCCTAGTGGTCAACAGTGTCAGACTGTGGTTGTACTGGGCAGCTCCTAGTGGTCAACAGTGTCAGACTGTGGTTGTACTGGGCAGCATATCCTAGTGGTCAACAGTGTCAGACTGTGGTTGTACTGGGCAGCATATCCTAGTGGTCAACAGTGTCAGGCTGTGGTTGTACTGGGCAGCAGCTCCTAGGGGTCAACAGTGTCAGACTGTGGTTGTACTGGGCAGCTCCTAGTGGTCAACCGTATCACACTGTGGTTGTACTGGGCAGCAGCTCCTAGGGGTCAACAGTGTCAGACTGTGGTTGTACTGGGCAGCTCCTAG
>NW_028174222.1:15000-60000 GCF_963971535.1 Notolepis coatsorum
CATGGAATAATACAATCATAGTTTCTTCATTAAAAAATCATAAATAGTCATTCCATGGACAAAAGGAGCAGGAAGAAGAATAAATCTTATAGTTACCTGCCCCTTATTCCTAAACTAACATGTATTTTCTTAATGGTCGGCGTATAACCTTATTTACACAAATAATCATTTATACCATTAGAGAGAGAGAGAGAGAGAGAGAGAGAGAGAGAGAGAGAGAGAGAGAGAGAGAGAGAGAGAGAGAGAGAGAGAGAGAGAGAGAGAGAGAATGCCCCTCTCGGCTCTCTCTTCCTTTCTCTCCCTCCAAAGCGCACGGCCCCGCAGCTCCACTCGCTGATGAGACGGGGCAGCTTTTTTCTTTTCTTTCTTTCAATCTCCCGTGTGGCGCGCGGCCGGCAGGTACCCCCCCCCCAAGTGCCCCCTCTCTCTCCCTCCCTCCTTCTCTCTTCCTTTCTCTCCCACTCGGCTCTCGCTGATGAGACGGGGCAGCTTTTTTCTTTTCTTTCTTTCAATCTCCCGTGTGGCGCGGCAGGTACCCCCCAAGTGCCCCCTCTCTCTCCCTCCCTCCCTCTATCTTCCTTTCTCTCCTTTCTCTCCCTCTCGGCTCTCTCTTCCTTTCTCTCCCTCCAAAGCGCACGGCCCCGCAGCGCCACTCGCTGTCTAGTCTAGGTAGAATGGGGGCGGGCATTAGCTCCAACCACAGAGCCAATCGCATCACTGTGCGCCGAATGACGTGACTCAGGCCTTCAAATCAAAATGACCCGATTTACTAGAGGACGAGAGGGGCTGGGCTGAATCGGAGCAATCCGCCAATATGGTATTTAGACCCTAAAACACATTGATACGAACTCCTATTACTATAATACAATGCTAGAGACTGAAAAATGACATTTATAATGCATAGCCCCTTTAACATTTTGGTTGTAAAGGCTTCCTAGACTGTAGTCAAACGTGCAGCCAACTTCTACACACACACACACACACACACACACACACACACACACACACACACACACACACACACACACACACACACACACACACACACACACACACACACACACACACACACACACATAGGCGCCTACGTAATTGAGCAGACGAAGCGGGTGCTCTACCAGTATTGAACTTGGTGGAGCAAACTTGTCTCTTTGCTCCCTCACTTTTTGATCATTGATATATCCCCCCCCCAATATATAAATATTATCTAACCTATCTACGTAATTTCAATCAAATTAATAATACGCAATGACACTTAATAACAAGTTTTTAAGTTTCCAAAGATTGCGAACCCCCCCCCCCTCCTGCCCCATTATGGTTTGATCCAGTGCCTCCCATCTCCAGCGCGTAGACCTTGGCTCACAGCGCTGCAGTCTGGCTGCAGGTAGGCTGAGTGTAAATCAAAGCGCACAGAGTGTGTCATAATATTGGTGGCAGGCAGGCAGGCAGGCAGGCTTTTCCAGTAAGTTGTTCAAATAAAAGGATTATGTTAGACATAAGTTACTATTGAGTGGTAGTAGAACTTCTACGGTTCTACCACGCAATACAATAAAAGTGTTTCACGGTCCCGAATTGCGATCTGGTCATACGGTTTCCTCGAATAAATAATAATAACGTTTCCCTCTCTGGTTGGCGTTAGCTTTAGTGCTAGCCGCTAGCTAACGTTATCTAGATATGTGGTGTGAGCTGGATGACGTTGACTTTATTTGCAAACGTTAACGCTATCTATATGGCAGACGAGCAGGGCCGGATTAACGACGGCCGCGGCCCGTGGGCCTATAGTGACGAGGGGCCTCAATTTTTTTTTTTTTTTTTTTTTCTTTTTTTACTTTTTTTTTTTTTTTTTAGATCGATGTCATGATTGTGCACTGCAGACTCAGGGAGGAGGCAGAGAAGGAGAGAAAGAGACACAAGATTTACAGGTAATGGAAATATATCTTTTTTCTCTTTCTTATTAAAACTTGGCCTATTTGAAAGGAGATTGATTTAATAAAAATGAATGAGCGAAAAATCAATATACAGTGTATATACAGTATATATATATATTAATATATTATTATTATAGTAATTGGCTATCATACTGCAATATAAACTGAGTTTTATAGTGAAAAGAGCAGCTTTATTGGTCAAGATTGAAGTCAAGTCAAGTCAGTTTTATTTGTATAGCACATTTCCAGGCAGCGGCAGCTGACACCAAAGTGCTTCACAAGCAAGTTGATAAAAACAAATTAGTGTGAGGCAAGGTATAAGATTAAAAGAAAGAAAAAAAACATAGCAAAGCAATGAAAGCAACAAAAACAAACAGTATGGTGCAAGATATAGGATTAAAAACATAATAAAGCAATGAAAGTAATAAAAACTGGTAGGACACAGTAAAACAAAGAGGATAGAAGGGCCAGGGGTCTAGTGGTGGCTCTATATTGCAGGAAATTGCACGTACAGGTTCATTAAATTTAAAAAAAAATCTGCCATGGAGGGGGTCGTGCCGGACCCCCTCCAAACCACACCTTGCCTGTCAAAAAAAAAAAAAAAAAAATTAAAAAAAAATTTAAGAAAAAAAAAAAAATCTTGCACCCCCACTTTCAACTATAACTAGGCGGCCATGCACACACACACACACACACATTTTAATACTTTATTTGGTTCCACAAATTATATTACATAAACAGGAAATCAAATATATCGGGGCCAAGCAGCACTGAACACTTAAAGGTACACATAGCACCTCCTTCTCCACGTGGCTAAGCTGCCAATAATAGCTGAGACAGAGCAATATTTGGCCATTTGTTTGGCTTTTCTTTTAGACATTGCAGCAATTCTCAGACCAGTCATGGTGCATTTGTATACATGGCCAAGACTTCCGAACACAAGTACACTATATCTACACCTGTACCCAAGGTCAGCCATCACACTGAGCAGTGGTTGGTATTTGATATACTTGTCCCGGAAGGCCTGGTCCATGTACAGATCAAAGGTACAGCCTACTTCTATGACCAGCACCTCCCTGTGGCTGGTGTCAACAAAAACAACGTCCGGTGTATTTGGTATGTTAGCAAAAACATCGTTGGTAAGGCCAAACCACTCTGGTTTCACTCTGGCATGTTTGTACATTGCTGCACTAGATGGTGATATGTTCCGTACCACATCAGACACAATGTCCACAATACGGTCATGACGAGCGATGTACAGGTGTTTGTATGCATTACATCCGTTTGTTATGTGTGCAATGGATTCTAGGTGTTGTGAATCCTGATGGTTTAAACAGAATGGACTGTGAGTTTGAGGATACCAAGTGGACAGATTGTATTGAGTGGGTAATACCTGCAGTCTTGCTTTGATGGTAAATTTTAAAACATCATCACCAACAGCGGCGTTCTTATACACTGAGTGTGAGACTGAGTGGTCAGCAAACTCCAAACAAGCTAGCTTTCCCTGAGTCCACACCAGTGCTGCCTGATCTCAGACTGCTTCATGCTAAGCAGAACCCTCCTTGCAGAGTCTGTGCAGTTCGACAGTCTCTTCCTGCGGTGTTGTGATGTTGGCCTTCACAACCACACAGGGGTCTGTGATAAGTTCATCAGAGACAGGGAGACACACAGACACACACATAGAAACACACACACACACGCACGCACGCACGCACGCACGTACGCACGCACGCACGCACGCACGCACGCACGCACGCACGCACACACGCACACACACACACACACACACACACACACACACACACACACACACACACACACACACACACACACACACACAGACACACACAGACACACACAGAGACACACACACAGAGACACACACACACACACACACACACACAGACACACACACACACACAGAGACACACACATAGACACACACACACAGACACACACAGAGACACACACACACACACACAGATACACACACACACACAGACACACACACACAGAGACGCAAAGTGCGCGCAGTTAACTCAGTCTGCACCAACACCGTTTATATACGTGTTTGCTCGACAACCGTTGAACGCCAACCACGTATATATATATGTTATTTGGTCCGTTTTCCTTTTTTTCCCATTTTAATATTCTATTCAATGTCACGGACCTGGATGTTGCCGTTAAAAGGCATACTGGGACCCCGAGGGTGCAGTACCGGCCAGATCCGGCTAGGTGCCAGTATCGAGAGTGCAGTAAACCCTGTTCCAGACCGCGTGTTACATTTAAATCTCACAGAGCGGAGAATGTTAGTACAGGGAAGCCGGGAGGTTCACTTGATCACATTGAAAAGTGTCCGGGACACTCGATGCATGTGTTGTGCCGGATTATGTCGTGGACCAGATGGACATCATATGGACCAGATGGCGATCAAACAATTGGAATATTCTTTTTGGAATAGCCCCGGTCAAAGGTAAGGACTATATAACGTCAATTCCAGCTTGATCCTGCAATGTTTTCATATCGATCCAGCTGATCAGCGTGTGTAGTGTTACTTGCCGATTGCCGTTACTGGCAATCAAAGCATCAGATACGACCCCCCCCCCCACCCTCTTGCCTGCATTCATGATGAAACATAATACCTATTATATACATTTGATTTGGAAATAGTACCGTGTCCAGGGATGAAACGCCAATGCTTTTAGTAGAATTCACGTAGCGCCCTATAACTCAGCTTTCCATGAATTAGCCCGGATCACTCCGAAACTATACTTATATTCACCACGTGATAACGCGCGAAAGTATATGTGATTTTTTTTCTTCTTTTTTGCATGTTCGACGGAAGATACTGACTGTCAAATTACTATAGTATTGTCCCCATAGCTATAATATAGATATAGCTCTACAAACAAGGTGACGCACCCCTATCTTTAAAGCGTGGCCAACTAGAACAGGATGAGGAAAATCCCCAGCGCTGAATGAGTTACAGTAAGGGTGCTATTAGCGCAGCGCAATCCATTCTTTCTGAATTCACCCCACAGTGTCATACATGCCAAGTGCATTTCCTGTGAGCCACCACTAGGGGCGGAGCAGTGAGTGAGCGAGTTACTGGGTTGGTGAACGAGTGAGTTAGTGAAGGTCATGTAGATGCTGCTTCACATCTACAAAGTTGACAGCTGACACGAATGATTGTCTTTATATAACAACAATGCAAAGTAGGATATCATAGGATATCATCAGGTTTAGGTGTGAAGAAGAGGCTAATCTAGTCCACATTATGTAATGAAACAGACATGTATTTCATTATTCCACATCAGGCTAATCTAGTCCACATTATGTAATGAAACAGACAGGTATTTCATTATTCCACATCAGGCTAATCTAGTCCACATTATGTAATGAAACAGACAGGTATTGCATTATTCCACATCAGGCTAATCTAGTCCACAGGTGTAATGAAACAGACAGGTATTTCATTATTCCACACCAGGCTAATTTAGTCCACATTATGTAATGAAACAGACGGGTATTTGATTATTCCACATCAGGCTAATCTAGTCCACATTATGTAATGAAACAGACAGGTATTTCATTATTCCACACCAGGCTTGGGGTTGAAGAATCAGCTAATCTAGTCCACATGTGTAATGATCTTCTGTTCAGACGTATTATAATTGTTATTGTAAATAACGTATTGTTATTACCTGCATTACCTTTCTTACTTACTTGATTCTATCATGCCTATTTTATGATCATTTTATGTCTGTGCCTATTTTATGTCCATTGATGTCTATTTTACTGTCGTGAAGCACGTTGGGCTGACATTCTTGTACGAAAGGTGCTATACAACTATAATAATAATATTATTATTATTATTATTATTATTATTATTATTATTATTATTATTATTATTATTATTATTATTATTATTATTATTATTATTATTATTATTATTATTATTATTATTATTATTATTATTATTATTATTATTATTATTATTATTATTATTATTATTATTATTATTATTATTATTATTATTATTATTATTATTATTATTATTATTATTATTATTCCATTTACACAGAATTCTACAAATGTATCCTGTTGGGCAGAATGACCCATCTGCGACAGAGCTGCCTGTCTTTTTAATACAAGCAAAGCAAAACTATTATGTACAGGCGTGAAAATCCTGAACGATGCCATCTACAAAAGAGAAAGTGACAGCCCCCCCCCCCCCCCCCCCCCCCCCGGTGCTAATCACAGCCCCATGATAAACGGAGGGTTTTCACGCTCTCTCAAGCCCAAGCTGTTCCCCCCGTCGCCGTCTTTGTCAACGTGTCAGAGATGCAGAAACGCGCTGCCAAAAAATAAAATAAAATAAAAACACTCTCTTATCTCCGCTGCAAGATGAAAACGCTGGCCAGTCGCTGCCTCGGATGACAGAGAGATGAGAGAGACGTTCGGGTGGGATGTTTTTTACGTCCGCGGCGGTCGATTTGGGGGGAAAGGAAACAGAAAAAACACAGATACGTTCTCTCGTTCTGAAGTGTCGCCGGAGGAGGAGAGAGCAAACGGGGTTCGAACCGACGGGGCGAACAGCGTTCACACGCTGACAGTGTTGGACACTTTGATAACGTCAAACGCAATTCTGGGCCGTTATCTTCCCCCATGAGCATTTCACGCTGGTCGGCTAACTGGCTGCTTAATTGCTTGGCTTTCCTCTTTGTCAAAAGTAAACCAAGGCCACGACGTCTCAATCTGTGACGTTTTTAAAGACGAGTTTAGAGACCAGCGTCACTATAGACCCTGTGGGGAGTGAGGTTCCACCTGTGATTTATAGACCTGGGGGAGTGAGGTTCCACCTGTGATTTATAGACCTGGGGGAGTGAGGTTCCACCTGTGATTTATAGACCTGGGGAGTGAGGTTCCACCTGTGATTTATAGACCTGGGGAGTGAGGTTCCACCTGTGATTTATAGACCTGGGGAGTGAGGTTCCACCTGTGATTTATAGACCTGGGGGAGTGAGGTTCCACCTGTGATTTATAGACCTGGGGGAGTGAGGTTCCACCTGTGATTTATAGACCTGGGGGAGTGAGGTTCCACCTGTGATGTATAGACCCGGGGAGTGAGGTTCCACCTGTGATTTATAGACCTGGGGGAGTGATATTCCACCTGTGATTTATAGACCTGGGGAGTGAGGTTCCACCTGTGATTTATAGACCTGGGGAGTGCGGTTCCACTGTGATTTATAGACCTGTGGGGAGTGAGGTTCCACTGTGATTTATAGACCTGGGGAGTGCGGTTCCACTGTGATTTATAGACCTGGGGAGTGAGGTTCCACTGTGATTTATAGACCCGGGGAGTGAGGTTCTACCTGTGATTTATAGACCTGGGGGAGTGAGGTTCCACTTGTGATTTATAGACCTGGGGGAGTGAGGTTCCACCTGTGATTTATAGACCTGTGGGGAGTGAGGTTCCACCTGTGATTTATATACCCGGGGAGTGAGGTTCTACCTGTGATTTATAGACCTGTGGGAGTGAGGTTCCACCTGTGATTTATAGACCTGGGGGAGTGAGGTTCCACCTGTGATTTATAGACCTGGGGGAGTGAGGTTCCACCTGTGATTTATAGACCTGTGGGGAGTGAGGTTCCACCTGTGATTTATAGACCTGGGGGAGTGAGGTTCCACTGTGATTTATAGACCTGGGGGAGTGAGGTTCCACCTGTGATTTATAGACCCGGGGAGTGAGGTTCCACCTGTGATTTATATACCTGGGGAGTGCGGTTCCACCTGTGATTTATAGACTTGGGGAGTGAGGTTCTACTGTGATTTATAGACCCGGGGAGTGAGGTTCCACCTGTGATTTATAGACCCGGGGAGTGAGGTTCCACCTGTGATTTATAGACCCAGTGAGACAAGAAGACAAACCAAAGATACTCTAACAAAGGGAAATATAAAAAGCAGTGCCAGAGGATGAAAACGGAACACTCCCTGTCCCCTAAGTGGGCAGGGCTTTTACACAAGCGCTATCGTTAACCGTGTGAGATAGTTCTCCACTGGATGTACAGCTCAGAAATCTTTGTACATTTTGTGTCAAAATCTTCAGAACATGTTTAACTGGGCCGCTGGGTGGCGCAGCGGTCTAAGCGCTCGTCACCAACACGTGAGACACCGGTATCGAATCCGGCTGTCAGCGTTGCCTCCGGCTTGGTCCGGCCGTCATACTGACTCCATTGGCAGAGTCAGCGGGAGGGAAGTCGATGGGTGGCAATCTGGTCGTTGTAAACAGCGACTCCTACAGGTCGGTCAGGGCGCCTGCACAGCAAGGGCAGGAGATGTCGAGGGTAGTGTGAGCCTCCCACACGTTACACCTCGCCAATGAGAGTCCGCGCTGAAAAGGTGAAAAGAAGTGGCTGGCTGACTCCGCATGTATCGGAGGGGACATGCGATAGATTCTTCAACCGTCCCTATGACCGACCAGTGGGGGGCACATGCGAGCAACGATCAAGACAGGGGAGGGGGGAATTGGCACGACTAAATTAGAATGGGAGAAAAACAGAAAAAGAATGAGAAAAAGTGGATAAAAAAAAGAACATGTTTAACTTGTGAGATACGGTCCAGATTTCTACAGTAAAGAGGAGAATCGCCACATTGGGTCAGAACCTTGTGAATGGAGCCTGTGCTGCTGCATCTCTAGGGGGCGGTGCCTGATCACGTGACTGTCTCCAGGAAGTGAGAAGGACTTGTTCCGTCTCCCTTTGGAAGGTCTGTGATCAAAACTAACTCAACTGTTACCTGAACTGCTATACCTACCACTTGAGGTGTGTTTGTTTTGTGTCCCACTTGAAGTAACAGTTGGGTCCTTGAGTTTGCACTTCAGTGACTTGATTTATTTGATCGACCATTGATTTCAAATCGAACATACTTGACCTCCCCTTCCCATCGTCTCTACCCACCACCCATCCATCCATCTGTCCATCCATCCATCCATCCATCCATCCATCCATCCATCCATCCATCCATCCATTCATCCATCGATCCCTCCATCCATCCATCCATCCATCAATCAATCCATCCATCCATCCATCCATCCATCCATCCATCCATCCATCCATCCATCCATCCATCCATCCATCCATCCATCCATCCATCCATCCATCCATCCATGCATCCATCCATCCATCCATCCCTCCATCAATTTATCATTCCATCCATTCCATCCATATTATCTCTCTCTAGCTGTGTGAAGAAGGGTTTGTAGAACTCTCTCTAGCTGTGTGAAGAAGGGTTTGTAGAACTCTCCCTACCTGTGTGAAGAAGGGTTTGTAGAACTCTCTACCTACCTGTGTGAATAAGGGTTTGTAGAACTCTCCCTACCTGTGTGAAGAAGGGTTTGTAGAACTCTCCCTACCTGTGTGAAGAAGGGTTTGTAGAACTCTCCCTACCTGTGTGAAGAAGGGTTTGTAGAACTCTCTCTAGCTGTGTGAAGAAGGGTTTGTAGAACTCTCCCTACCTGTGTGAAGAAGGGTTTGTAGAACTCTCCCTACCTGTGTGAAAAAGGGTTTGTAGAACTCTCCCTACCTGCGTGAAAAAAGGTTTGTAGAACTTTCTATGCTTGTGTGTGAAGAAGGGTTTGTAGAACTCTCTATACCTGCGTGAAGAAGGGCTCGTAGATCTCCACTCCCTTGTCTGAGCCCTGGGAGAGGAACTCCCTGCCTCTCCTCCAGCTGTAGCGCACCGGGGGGTTGGAGTTGGCCACACAGCGCAGGAACACCGTCCGCTCGTAGTAGAACTGCTCCTTGGCCTCCCCGATGCTCTGGTGCACCGTTATGATGGGGTCATCCAGGTCTGAGGAGAGGGATGGAGGGAGGGAGGGAGGGAGGGAGATATGGAGGGATGGAGAGGAGGGGAGGGAGGGATGAGAGGAGAAGAGGGAGGGATGAGAGGAGGAGATGGAGGAGATGGAGGGAGGGATGAGGAGAGGGAGGGGGGTAGGATGAGAGGGAGGGAGGGATGGATGGATGGATGGATGGATGGATGGAGGGAGGGAGGGAGGGAGGGAGGGATGGAGGGAGGGAGGGAGGGAGGGAGGGAGGGAGGGAGGGAGGGAGGGAGGGAGGGAGGGAGGAGAGGGAGGGAGGGAGGAGAGGGAGGGAGGAGGAGAGGGAAGGATGAGAGGGATGGAGGATAGGGAGGGAGGGAAAAGAGGGAGGGAGGGAGGAGGAGAGGGAGGGAAAAGAGGGAGGGATGGAGGGAGGAGAGGAAGAGAAAAACGTTGTTATTGATTGTTAGTCAGTGCAAGAAGAAGGTTGTTTGTTTGTTTTATGTAGATCCCCATTATCTTCTGCATAGCAGCAGCTCTTCTTCCTGGGGTCCAATAACTTACATGGTGACGACACATGTATATAGATTCGATTTATTGTCATTATACAACACAAGTACAGTACAAGGAAAATAGGTTTGGCATCCAATCAGAGTGCACATGTAACAGTAAAGTGCAATAGTAATATACGATGTACAGTGTTACGGCGAAGGTAAGTGTTTCCAAGGTACCAGTTGTGGAGGCCAAGAATGAGGCAGAGAGTTGTTGCTCTTTAACAAGTGGATCCTTTTAATTCTAGGAACAGCACTAGAGCAGTAGGATAACAATAGGACGCCGGGCGTCAACAGAGAATGAGCACAAAAATAAGAAAACTAAATTAAGTCAGACAATCAGGTGCCAGGGAACGTCCGATAGTCCAGGGTACCTCAGCGTACCGATACTGGAGAGATAGTGAAGAACCGACGAGAAACAAAGGGAAACAGGGGTTACTTGAGGTCGCATTCCACACATTCCACACGCCTGTACGTTAATGCCAAGCAAGCAGTGCAAAAATGCTTCGGCATTCGTCACCGCACGCTAGTGCGGTAAAGCGCCCTTCTTTTCAGACAAATGCTACCGTGCGTGCACCGGCGGCGGCGGCGTGCTCGCTCAGGTGCGTGCGTGCGCCGGCGTGCTCGCGCGAGGTGCCCGCGCATGCGACACGAGCGGAGCTCAATATATATAAGTCACCGCCCCTTATTCAGTATCCAACAAATAGCTCAATCGGCAAGGACACATTGCTGTGGATCCTATGGCTTGTTTGCTGGCGAGTTCGAATCCCATCGAAAATATTTTTTAACGTGATTTTTTTTTAACGTGTATTCTTTCGCCGATTAAGGTTAGGCATTGTTTCGGAGTTGGTTAAGGTTAGAACGGTTAAGTTTAGGCGCTGTTAAGGAGCTGGTTAAGGTTAGAGTTTGTCAAAGAGAATGGCAATATAATTTCTATGGTTAAGGTTAGGCATGGTTAAGGTTAAGGTTAAGGTTAGGCATTGTTTCGGAGTTGGTTAAGGTTAGAACGGTTAAGTTTAGGCGTTGTTAAGGAGCTGGTTAAGGTTAGAGTTTGTCAAAGAGAATGGCAATAGACAGCCTATTTCCGCGAAAATGAAAGGCGCATTACTGCATGCCACTACGGTAAATTTTTGCACTGCTTGCTTGGCATAAAGCTACACGCATTCCACACGCACCACAAAGTGACAGCGAATCAGGGAACAGAGACAATCAGTGACAGTTAGGAAGCAAGTGCCAGACGTCAGAATGGTGGTAGGATTCTCAGGCAACATGCCAGAGAACCCAGAACGTTACATTATACATTCACACACTTAACCCCTTTAGCCAGAGCGGTTTGTCGGCGGACCGCAAATGACATAGCGTCATAAATCCATATTTACAGACTGTATGAATAAATGTTGCGTTTCTTTTTCAAATGTAACCCTGTCAAAACAGCAGTCATAGTGTATATTATTTTCAGCAATATGTTTGTTTACCAATAGGTTAAAAAGTGTAAAATATTAGTTTTGGGAATGTATTCCGAAATTAGCGAACATCCGCCATTTTTGTAAGTGTGCCGCCATTTTGAGGTCATATGAGGACAGGAGACCCATGGCGTTGGAATTTCAAAAAACGACACTACCCAGCTCAAGCCAGCTCCTGTCAATCAAATTACTTGTGGATGCATTTTTTTATTTATCTTATTTTTTTCGGGATTATCTACCACAAAACTGAACGTTATTGGCATAAATTAGAATGCAGTTAGTTTATCTACATTTCTGTGAACGTCTAGCAAAAAATTGCGTTGTAATCCGATAAAAAATGGCGGAGGAATCCCATAATAAAAAAATAACTGTATTTACAGTAGATTTCATTCACGGTTCTTGCTGCACGCCTGGTGATACTAAATCCATATTGAACTCTGCCATTGGAAAGAGGAGATTTGGCCCGATCCATAGATCTGCAAATTGGCTATAATAAGGTCATTTATAGGCCTGATATTCTATATTATATAATAATATTTCAAATGACATGTGTCCTGTCACGCTTCCTCCGGTCCTGCTTCCTCCGGTCACGCGTCCTCCCGGTTTGGCTAGATCAGGTGTCGGACCGTCTCAACTCCCCTTCCATACACCCCTTCAAGATACAACATTGCCAACCGGTGGGTAGATGCAGATCTGGCATCAGCTCACTCACCTGATTATTATTATTTACTGTCATTTATGTTTATCATGTTTATTGTCTGTGTTGTCGTTGTTGTCTCCACTTTGTTAGAATTGTGTTCCCCTGTCTGTGTTTTGTAAATATGTTTTAGTCTTGTTGTTCAATTGTTATTGTTTTTCTCTGTGTGCTCTGTGTTCTGTTGTTTCTGTCTACCACACCTGTGTCCTGTTTGTAATTACTCTCTGTCTCTAATCAGTGTCTGTATATTAGGTGTTGTGGGCCAGCAGTCACTTGCTGGTTCATTGTTTAATGTTACCGTTGTTGTCAGTCGTGTTTGTTGTTTTCTGTTTTAAGTAAAGACCTTTATTATTCATCACTACACCATCTCCTGTTTCCTGTTATACCTCTCTGTTCTACACTGCAAACTGAGTTCCACCACATCATGCCAGCAAAGCGGCACAACCGTAACAGTGTCCGGATCGCAGAATTCAAAACCTTCTGTTTAATAATCTTCCCATTATGCATACATTTTTTGTACACGTGATCTCAAGAAGGTTCTGAACGTGCTCAGTGGCAGTTCTTCATGGTTGGTAATTTTTTGCATGGTGATATTCACTGTCAAATATTTAAAAAAAATAATAATAATAGAATTGATATTCAACCTTTGGTTCATTACAATTTAGTTTTACTCTATACTAGTAACAGACACAATATTTCTGACACTGGGAATACATTCCCTGAGATCCATAGATGTCCCTAGATATCAGGAACATGCAAATGGACCTTGTAGAAGTGGAGAAATCTTCCATTTACTTAGGTATGTATTTTTAGGCGGATTTTCTGAAAATATGGCTAGGGCTTAAGAGGTTAAAAAAGATTACTCCACATAAAAACATTATCTGTAGCACCTTTAACTTTACTACTAGTAAAACACACGATCCAACACCATGTCCTGATATGGAACGAGGCTCCATCGCTGATGTATTAACCACCTGAGGTTAACATTGAAGCACCACACTTGGCTTGACCGCGGCCTCCTCTTTGCGTTGGCAGGCTCAGAGTTGAGTATATCATGTTTATGAGCTGACCGGGATGACTCGTGTGCCAAGCGCTTCATTACAAACGAGCTAGTAATGGCGGATTACCTTTATTAAATATGTATTTATAGATACATTAAGTTGAGTAGAAAGAAAGTAGGGTATTTTGAAACGTAGTGGAGCAGACTATTCTCATGAGTGCTGAATTTGTGTTGAATTTCCTACAAATTGGAGGACTGCACTAACTATAACCATAACCATAACTATACCCTAACTATAACCATAACACTGACCTTAACCTAACCCTAACTATAACCCTAACCCTAACCCTAACCCTAACCCTAACCCTAACCATAACCATAACCATAACCATAACCATAACCATAACCATAGTTAACCACAAAAGCTACAGAGAAGCGGCAGTGCTTTTGGTGGTTCATAGGAAGCCTACTGGTGCTATGAATTCCTGGTGAGAATATGTTGAGTGGGATAGTGGGTCTTTAGAAGTGTCTTCTTCATCACTCTGTTTTTAAGTACAAACTTAAATCACTCTGAAGAAGACACTGATGTGTTGAAACCTTAGTGAGATGATCTGTGTCTCCAGTCCTTCCTTTTTGATGACTATGGTCCAAGTCTGAGCAGCGCCGGTCATTATCTGAACCGGTTTAGAACAAGAACTCTCTCAAGTATGAACTTAAAACTGAACTTAAGCATAACGTAAGAAACTTAATTTATTCCTGTCTTCCTTGACTACTGCGACTTATGCTGGTAAATATATGCCATCTAAAATGTCTAAACGGAAGTACAGGAAGTACCGGCTACAGGCTTTCCGGTTTCGACAAAACAATTATAGAAACGTGTGAAGTGCACAATATTTCCTCATTTTAAGCCACTGCAACGCCTTTGCCTGAAGAATTTACTACATGACCCGGACGTTCTAGCTTGTTTGCCGACAGGATTCGGGGAACGTTTGGTCCGTTCAGAGGCAGCTTCCAGGGGAAGTACATACACCGGAAATTCTACCCCATACACACTTTCGGCAGTAGTTCTTTACCAGACTTTATCTCACGGAGATAAAACTGGGAACGAGGTTAACTGCGACTCAGTCCTCCAGGGCATCAGAGCCACAGTTTCATCCAATAGACTCAGTCCTCTACAGCAGGGTTCCCAAACTTTTCAGGCCGAGACCCAGAAAATAAGGCGTCAGAGAGCCGCGGCCCAATGCACATCGTCAGGCCTTTTTTTTTTTTTGCCTGGTGACAGATTTTTTAAGCCAAATATCACTTCAAGCCTATTAAGTTAGTTCAAGTTAGTTATTCATTTATATGTGCTATTTATGAGAGGGCTAACTTGTTGCAAAATAATAATGATAATAATAATAGCCTCATTAAAATACTATTGTTGCTTCGGTTGTTTTCAGCGTTTTATGTGCATAATCTGTTATTTAGTTTGAAATGTTCGTTGAAATAAGTAGATTTTTCATTTTTGTTTATTTATTAAGTTAATATAAAACCATATAGTCACATTTTAGAATACAATAGAATAGAATTTTAGAATACAACTAGAAACACTGTCCTGGCCTGCTTCTAAGTTCAGTGGCCTGACATCATCTACATCATCAGTGCTGCTCCGTCCAATAGATTCCGTCCTCTACATCATCAGTGCTGCTCCGTCCAATAGACTCCGTCCTCTACAGCATCAGTGCTGCTCCGTCCAATAGACTCCGTCCTCTACAGCATCAGTGCTGCTCCGTCCAATAGACTCCGTCCTCTACAGCATCAGTGCTGCTCCGTCCAATAGACTCCGTCCTCTACAGCATCAGTGCTGCTCCGTCCAATAGACTCCGTCCTCTTCTACATCATCAGTGCTGCTCCGTCCAATAGACTCCGTCCTCTTCTACATCATCAGTGCTGCTCCGTCCAATAGATTCCGTCCTCTACATCATCAGTGCTGCTCCGTCCAATAGTCTCCGTCCTCTACGTCATCAGTGCTGCTCCGTCCAATAGACTCCGCCCTCTACATCATCAGTGCTGCTCCGTCCAATAGACTCCGTCCTCTACATCATCAGTGCTGCTCCGTCCAATAGACTCCGTCCTCTACATCATCAGTGATGCTCCGTCCAATAGACTCCGTCCTCTACATCATCAGTGCTGCTCCGTCCAATAGACTCCGTCCTCTACAGCATCAGTGCTGCAGACTTCCTGTCCACACCACACCCTGGTGTCCTAATATTAAAGATTTTTACAGCCTAGGTTCTGTTTCCAGGGAAACGTTCAGAACGTTTACGTTTATTCGCGTTTACATCCACGTTCATGAGTCGAATATACAAAAAAGACGCATTGGAAACAGAGAGAGCTTAACACTTTCAATGCCAACGACGAGATATGTCATTTGTTCATGCCGACCGTTCATTGCCAACGACGAGAGATCTAGCTTCTTTTTTTATTAGCGATTTGAATGAATATTTCATCAATCTAGTCTCACGTTAGTGCTGCAAACTCTCTCTGAGCTCCATTGGGAAAAATTACAACGTTTTTTGTGTATTCCAGAATATTCCAGTAAAGGGCGATTATCACAGAATCTTTATATTTTCCTGAAACTTAAAAAAAAAACGAGTGTTTTTCAAAATGGTATAAAACAGAAATGAAACAAGTCATTGATAAGCGACGGCCAGATTAGACACATAGCGTTAGGTTATGGCTATAACCAAGTTCTGTTAGTTAGGGGCGACGCTTGGCATCACCTACTGCACTCCCTCGCGTACGTGCACGCGTACTGAATAACATTCCACAAATATACCTTTAATACCAGTATTAGTCTGACCACACCCCTCATCAGCTTACCTTCATAAGCAGGTGTGTGGTCACCTGCTCTCCTCCTTCCCAAGCTTTCACCACAAGGTGAGGTCAAGGGCTGCAGCGGCCGTCTGATGCCAAGCGTCGCCCCTAACTAACAGAACTTGGTTATAGCCATAACCTAACGTTCTGTTTCGTTAAGGGGCTCTGCTTGGCATCACCTACTGCACAAGGGAGGCCAAGCGGAGCCGCTGGCTGACAAATACACCCCGCTGACAGCCCCCCACAACCATCAGAACAGGGAGGGCTGAGCCCCCCCGACCCCCCCTAATGGAGGGCATCCCCCCTATTAGGGGCTTCACGGGAGGGCGACGGACCCGACCGTGCGAAGAGGCACTCAAGCAACCCAACGCACAGGGTGAGCAGACCGTGGCTTGACCCCACGACTACACCCACGCACAACCCGCATGCCACCCGGGAACGAACGTAGGAACAACCTCGTCACCGCCCCCAGAATCACGGGGTCAAGGGCAAACCCAACCCCGTGGCAAGGCCGTAGCAGCGGAGCGCGAAGGAAGACCCAGACCCATCAAAAGGACTGGACTCCCTGGAATGGGGGCCCGGAGAAGGCCATGATGCCAGCATCAATACCCCACCAGGGGGGCACCTAGTGACCCCGCCCCCCACATCGCCAGCGTATTCGGACAAAGGCCCCTCAGCCGAGCGGGCCCTGTCCTCCCCAACAGCACACCGCCTGGAACACAGGCCCTGCAACAGGCAGACAGCATGGTCATAACACACAAGAGTTAACCAACGGAAGCAGGCAGTGCACCGGGGAAAAAGACCAGGCAACAGGCTGTCAACCCAAGCCTGGAAAACTGCGGACGAGGCAGGCGCCAGAAAGGACAGCTGAAAACAGCCGCCCCGGCGGAAGGGGCCTATGCTGGCGTTGTCGCATAACCAAGCTTTTAAACAGCACGTCAGAAGTGGGACCCATAGAACACTCGACCCCTGACAGCTGCCCACAGAAAAAGCCCATACGATCGGCAGACGTCATGAACGTGCAGGGGCACCCTCAACCGGAGAACTGGGAGTTGACACTGCAGCAACACACCAGAGAACCAACCACCCAGGCATCACCCCATGCAACGGTTGGTCCCATAACCCCTCAGGAAAGAAACCACAAAACACATCTGCGGCACCGCCGCAGCCCGCGTTCCGGTTCCCAACAGGGCTATCCCGGGCCTACGGGTCAACGAGCATCACCCCGGACCGGGCGCAGTGATACGGGGAGCACAGGGTCCCCCGAGGAGGTTAAACCCACCCAACAGGCCCCTCAGCGCCAAAACGCAAGAGAAGAGCGTAAAAATGGAAGACCAGCCCCAGCACCCCGCACTCGGTATTCCCAGGAGGTCACCCAACCAAGTACCAACCAAGACCAACCCGTACAGCGGCCGAGATCCGACGAGATCGGACGCGTACAGGTCGGCACGGCCGTAAGCCATTACGACAGTGCAGAATACAACGCACCCAACAAGGGTCCCATAACGCTCAACCCTGTGACACCCGGATCGACCTAGCATTTTTCCCCCTGAAAAAACCCCAAGTCCCTCAGGGTACCAGAACAGCAGATCTGCATCCCCAGCGGACAACGGGTGCAACTGATCTGGACCAGCGCGACCAGAACCAGTCCCGTGCCCTAATCATGCCGACCTGCCAACCCCAGGAGGGGGTAGATATGCGCGTTTGATCCCAACACAAAAAAGAAGGCGCCACCCAGACGTGTCGGTATGAACCGCGTCCGGTGGCCCACCCCTAGGGCGTGAGACCCTTCCCCATATGTCCAGACCCATTCCGTCATCATCCCCTGACATGAACGGGAACCCATCGACAACACACAGGATGTCGGAAGAGGAAAAACCCCCATCCAAATTGCTCCATAAAAACGCTGTTTCACCCAAGCAAACAAGGCGCGCCAGTCAGCCAATGGCCCAAAAGCACATCCTGAGCCAGCACTATGTGTGCGTTCGGACATACCCACATCAACAATAGGCCGTTTAGACCACCATATTGAATCCCCAAGACGCCCAGGGAAACGACAAGAGGGGCGAGATGCAATCAACTCCATGAATGAATGAATGAAAAAATTTACCCAACAGACTGCAGTACAGGAATACACACAATAGGATAAGGGGAGGCAGACCTGAGAAAGACGTTAGTCTTGTTTCCATCAGGGACCCTCATTTCCAATCCATCAAGACACATTCAACTCTTTATAAAAATAAAGAAAAGGCATCACCCGTATGACCTAACTGCACAGCTGGGAGTAAAAACCCTGTTTTTCACATGATTTTAATCCAGTCACTCCTTTTAATCAGAGTGTAAGACCAGACCCTCCCAGAAACACCTTCCCACATGAGACTACGGTCAAGAAAAAAGATATGTAAACTGTGAGACACGTGACCAATAGACTCAAGTTTGACACATAAACCGGGCGCAGCAGGCCTGTAAGCCCTGCGCCCAACCTCGACATCTTTAAGACACCAGCTCATGGAAGGCGTCGCCATAGCAACAACGCTACAACGGGCGGGGAAAAAAACCCACCGGATCCTGTCATAACAGGAGTCGGTAGAATAGCCTTTCCCCCCCTCCCCCCCCCCTGTCAAGCACTGGCTTGGCCCTGACTGGCTCAGCAGAAAAGATCAAAAATCCCCTAAACCAATCAAGTGGGAAAGGAGGGGTTTATTCGACACCCCCTCCCGAAAACACACCCTCTATCCCTACACACAGAAACGCAACCGTAGCCATCTTGAAAAACCTCCGGTAGAAAGCAATGCATAGCATAAGCTAATACAATGCCTGCTACCCACAAAAAGTGTAAGAGGTTTCACAACAACATAAGTTGCCTGTGCGTGAATCCTATACCCGTTGCCTATGTCATACATAGGAAAAACGCCGAACGAGAGTAACGGCTAGGCCGTGAAAAAGTGTGCGTACGAGCATTACTGCAACTAAACAACACAGCATTGTGAAACATATACTTAAAGCAATGGAATAACACCAGTTCTAATTGCATGTGGAGCATCAAGCTAAAAAGAACCTATTACCGAGTGTAAGTTGCAGACCTTGCTTAACCTCGTAACACAACACAACTCACCCCCCAACGTAAACAGGGTAGATTCATATATACACAACCCCACCATATGATTTGTTTGAAGAAACACACAGTTTGTTCGGCCAAAACACAGTCCCCCTTATGTCGGGGAACTTTTTTATTAATACTAATAAAGTGTAAGGCTAAAATCATAGAGGGGCCGGGAAGGGTGTAGGAGAGGGGATACAGAGGGGAAAAAAGTCACTCTCAACGGCGTCTGCCACCTCGCGCCGCTCGAGTCTTGCCACCCCGGGGAGCCCCGGAGGGACGGTAGGTTACAGTCTGCTGGACACAACGTTCCCTACCGTCTCCTCCGGTCTGGGATGGGCCGGCGGTGGCCGAAGCGCCGTTTCGTCCCCTGGCCCTCTTGGCAGGGCCAGCAGCGGCGGCGGAGGCAGTGGTAGCGGCGACGGAGACAGCTCGACGTCGCGGAAGCCTTCTGCCCCCACCGGCAAGGACGGGAGGCGGAAAATGGGGTTGGAGGACGGATCTCTCCTCTGCCATTTCTCTGCATGTTGAGGTCATCAATTGCAGGGCCTTCCCGAACAGGCCAGCGTCGGAGAGGGCGGCCGTCAGAAGAGGGGCTCTCTTCTTCTCTGGCACACGGGCCTGCTCCAGCCAAAGGTGACGCTGGCCCAGGGTGGCCAGGGCGCGCACTTTCCCCATGGCTATGGCCAGCACCTGGGAAAGGTGCAGGACAGCTCCCGCAGCCTGGGTGATCTGATCGCATTTTACCTCGTTCAGATCCGTGCCGCCCGTCATTATCCCCGATACAAATCTAGCCAGGTGGGCGATGTTAGACGCCGCAGCCAGCGATTGTGTACCAGCGATGAATGACTGGTCACCCCAATAAGCCAATCGCCTAGCCGACCTCCCCTGGAGGACCGGCTTGCATAGGGGTTCCCACACCATATCCGGACAGAGGAGCGCGGCCATCGGATTGTCAAGCCGAGGCACGCCCTCCCCCATACCTTTGACTAACGCCGACACCCGCGTAACTGGTACGTAGGCGGGAGTTAGTCCCATGATGTTGGACACCGCCTGACCCCGACGAACATAGGCCCCCATCGATGGGAAAATGGGTAGACAACGTCCACCCCTCTCACTGGGGAACGCTGCCAGGGATGGCCTATGAGGTCATCAGGGACAGGTGCAGGCAATGGCAGCGGCAGCGGCACACCGTTCGCGGTGGCGGCTACCGCCATGAGCTCGGGAAACAAGGCCCGCAGTTCCCCCTGCGAACCTTCCTCCACCGACCCCGCATGCCTCGCATACAGCAGGCTGCGACTGGTCAAGGAGCCACAATCCGATGCGGCCGACAGTAGGGCATCCTGCTGATGAGGCCAAGGTGGTTCCTCGACATCTTCAAACAAGGCGCCCCATGGAGCCATTTCTCCCCCCTCCGGGGTCTCCGGAGGAGGGATACTCTCCTCCACGGGACCATCATACAAGAATCCGTCCGCCTCTTCCATGAAGTCTTCAGTTTCCATCAGAAATCCAGAGTCGGACGCATCCTCGCTGGTCTCCAGCAGCTCCCCAAACCCAGGCCGTTCGCGTCTGCACGCCACCATCTTGCGACGTGAGCGAGCAGACGCGAAAAGTTTGCGTCGCAAATCCTCCGGCTCTAAAACAATCCCCCGTTCATCAACGGGCGATTCCCCAGAACCAGAGGAACCAGAGTCGAGATCAGGCCATCGCCGGAGCGACGGCACCGAACCCTCGGCTCGTCGGTGAGGAAAACTATCCACCGGCAGTCTCCCGGGCTGGGTCGGCAACCACGAGAGTGGCAACAGCCCAGCATCGAAGCGCACGACGGAGGCGGGAATGGAGAACCGGTGGTGAAGAGTAGGTCTAGCGGGTCTACTCTCCGCAGAATACATTATGACCCAAATCTTTTCTTATACAACAAAGTGAGAGAAGAAAAGATTAAGCACAATGTAAACCAGTCATAACTCTTTTCAACTAACAACACGTCAAGTGGGGTACTACCGAGGCACTTCCTTGTGGTGAAAGCGAGAAGGAGGAGAGCAGGTGACCACACACCTGCTTATGAAGGTAAGCTGATGAGGGGTGTGGTCAGACTAATACTGGTATTAAAGGTATATTTGTGGAATGTTATTCAGTACGCGTGCACGTACGCGAGGGAGTGCAGTAGGTGATGCCAAGCAGAGCCCCTTAACGAAACAGAACCATAATTTAAGACATAGTTTATGCGTTTGCAAATATGAGAGCTCTATCATTGAAGTGGGTGGCGGCACGGAAGCACTAAATCGTGCACCGAGCTCCGGCATTGAAAGTGTTAACTACACCCCCCAAATGAAGAATTCCTCCTATGACCTGGAGAAAGTTCAATTGATACTTGTGAACACGAGCTACTCTCTCCCCCAGGGTTAGAAATTAAAAAAAAAATTCAAGGGCTTTTTTTGCCCCCCTTAATTGATTTTCGGGGGCTTTTTTTGTATTTCGGGGGCACTGAATTTTTATGATAAACGGTAGGGGTGGGACGGTTCACAAAATGGACGCTTTGGTTCGTATCACGATTTTGGGGTCACGGTTTTCAGTTCGATATACGTACATTTTTATTACACTCAAATCTAAACATGCTTCTCATTTATTAAAAATAAAATAAAAGGTTCACAGTGTTTACAGCCTTAAATAATGTTTGGCACACAAAGACCGAACTGACTGAAAAATATAGGCTACATTTGTCAAAGTATTAATTAACTTAGTGCAAACAAACAATATGCTCAGCCAGCACTAGACTTTCCTTTCTTTAATTAATATAAACACACAAAAACAATGTCAACCATGTTTAAATTCCCTGATTGTCAGTTCTTAATGGAAAGATTCGTTTTCTGCTTGAAATTATTATGTTTCTGTCTACATTTAAACTTAAAGAAACTTAAACTTAAACATTTATTTAGACTAACATTATTTAAATATTGAGTGCAACTGTGGTGGATCCAATGTACAGTTTCTACGCCAAATGTATATACACTCTTTTTCTGGACACTTTTGTATCACAAACAGTACTGTATTTGCAAATCTGATATGTCATAAATGTATAGATGTAGCAGTACTGTCTATCTGTATGTCATTATGTTATGATGAATTGAAAATGGGGGACCCTGATGTAAACAAGACGAAAGTCTTTCTCTGGTCTTCATCCCCTTAACAATTGTATGTATTGAGCTGTACTGTACCCATTCTGCAATCTGTTAATAAACTTTTCAATCAATCAATCAATCAATCAATCAATCGATTACGTAATTCGGTGAGTTGGAACTATCTATGGGTTGGCGCCGGGTCCCCACGGACATTTTAGCGTGTGGCACCTTCAGCTCCGGTCACGTTAGGACATCAACAAGCAGGAGTTAGTAAAACACAGTTGTATGTTAGCCTTCTTGGATGTTGAATAAACGCCTATCATTGTCTTTAAACACCCCGCCTCTCCGACTCCCATTTCCTCCTATGCTAGCTATAGAGCTACGGTAACATTTTATTGACTGTACAGTAGTAGCTTGCGGGCTGCGTCGGGCTACCATAGTTTTTAAAGTCGTAATGAAGATTGATTTATATTGTGCGTGCCATTTTTACACAAACTGACTAGCAACGGGCTGCAGTGCTGCTGCTGCCTGCAGCCAGTGCAGAACACCGGCTCCCCGGGCTCCGCCAAATGAATTTTTTTTATTTGCGCGTCATCTGAACCATACGCTACACAGACGATCCATTACCGGATAAATATATATATATATATAATTAGTAAACTGTCGGGGGCATTAAGTGCCCCCCTTAACTGATTTTCGAGGGCATTTTGTCCATTTTCAAGGGCATTATGCCCCAAGCCCCCGTTAATTTCGAACCCTGCTCTCCCCAACCCAGAAACCAGAGGGGTAAAGACTCACACGTGTGACATCATGAAACCAGAGGGGTAAAGACTCACACGTGTGACATCATGAAACCAGAGAGGTAAAGACTCACACGTGTGACATCATGAAACCAGAGAGGTAAAGACTCACACGTGTGACATCATGAAACCAGAGGGGTAAAGTCTCACACATATGACATCATGAAACCAGAGAGGTACAGACTCACACGTGTGACATCATCAGGTATGGAGTCTGGAGCTGCTCCGTTGACAATGAATGGAGACAGATTTGTCATATCCAAATTAATCAGTGTCATCTTCACCATCTTATAATAGAATAGAATAGAATAGAATAGAATAGAAATACTTTATTCATCCCGAGGGAAATTTGGCACTACAGATCGCTCACAGTAAACAGTAAACATGTCACGAATAAGAATAAAAATAAGAATACGAATAAAAATACAGTCCGGGATATAAATGTTCTATGTTAGGTAGGCTATATACATTCAGTACAGTACAAAAGTGTAAAATTGTACAATGTCAGTTTAAAAGTAAATGTCCAGGAAGATTAGGTAGTACTGGCACCCTGTGCTCAGTGATGCAGTGAGGCACAGTGATGCGTTAGAAAGTGTGATGGCTGTCGGAATGAAGGACTTCCTGTGGCGTTCAGTGTTGCATCTTGGGAGTCTTATATAGTCTAACACTGAACGTGCTCCTATCAGCCAAGTCTGTGTGTAGTGGGTGGGAGGGCTTGTCCATGATGGCGTGGCGCTTGGCAAGGCTCCTTCTCTTTCCCAATTAATTCTCTATGGAGCAGGTTCAGACTTCAATACCTGATGCAATCACACATTTGAGTTTTAGCAGATGTTGCATTGGGGAGATATTTGTTTGTTTTCACCAATACTTGTCGGGCTGTCTTAGTCCATAGGAGTAAGATGTATGAATTCTTAAATGGAAAATGGACTGCATTTATATATAGCTCTTTTATCCAAAACAATTTACAACTTATGCCTCATATTCACCCACTCACTCACACATTCACACACCGACAACGGAGGCGACCGCACGCAAGGTGCCGACCCGCTCGTCGTGAAGCAGTTAGGGGTTAAATGTCTTGCTCAAGGAGGAGCGGGGAATCGAACGGGGAACCTTCTGATTACCAGACGACCGCTCTGAGCCGCTGGGTTCCCATTTAACCATTTCACAGCCAAACTACCAAACGGTTAACCCTTTCACTGTGACAATACAGGTTAACCCTGTCACGGCGACAATAGAGAAGGTTAACTATTTCACTACCACACTACCAAGGGGTCAACCCTTTCACTGTGACAATACAGCAGGTTAACCCTTTCACTGCCACACAACAACGGGTTAACCCTTTAACTGTGCCAATATACATACTGTTAACCATTTCACTGTCACACGACAAATGGTTCTGTATCGTTAGTGGCTTAGCTTGGCATCGCTACTGCACTATCTCGCGTACGTGCACGCGTACTGAATAAACCACAAATGTACCTCTAATACCAGTATTAGTCTGACCACACCCCTCATCAGCTTACCTTCATAAGCAGGTGTGTGGTCACCTGCTCTCCTCCTTCTCGCTTTCACCACAAGGAAGAGGTGCCTCGGTAGATCCCCACACTTGACACCATGATGGAAGAAATTGGATTAGGAACAGCTTGGGAAACAAGGATACGTTGACATCATATCTTTATTTTCTCTCTCACTATTTTCGAGAAAATACGGCGATATTGTCTTCGTACTGGAGTGTCTAGAAGATGATGATCATTCTAAAAACCCTCCACCGGTTTTCGTATTGGGAGCACGCCGCTGCATGCTTCTCAACTGCAGTTCCTTGCTGTGTTTGTTGGGGTGAAACCTGTCAGGCCACAGCTGAACTGTCGGACATGCCGCTGTTGTGAGGAGCGGTGCGTTCCAGGTTGGGTGAGTAGTGTTTGCTGGCGGGCTCCACTTGTCTGTTAGTGCTATGGGGGCTACTTGACAAAGTTTATGGAAACCGGCCCCAGGCTAGGGTCCTTTGTTTAGCCGCCTAGGCGACAGAAGGCCTTGATCTGGCGACCATTATAGTTTTAACTAGTGGGCCGCGACCATTGACACTGGTGATCCCTGTGTGTTCTGGACGAGTGGATTCTCTCTGTCACCGTGTTAAGACCCCATCTTTCATATCCAAATGAGAGTATTTCTTCACGAGGGGATATGTGCATGTAATGTGCGATAGCGGCAGATTCATGTTCAAAGTCAGCTATACAGGCCAGTTGGTACTGTGCTGATTCCGCCGGACGTGGTAATGTCACCGTTGTGAAGCGGTGTTGACGTCTTGTTTTCTCTTTTCTCTTAAAAAGTGAGGAGGGTTCAGAACGGCGGCCTGTCTGGGTGAGTGTTATGTCATTGTTTACATGTTCATAGCTTACGGTTAGCCGGTCAGTGGCCTGGCGCGGGGTAGCTTCGCTTCTCGCGCGCCGCCGGGAGCTCGCTTCTGATCGCGTGCGTCGTTAGACCGGCGTCTCGCGAGCGGAAGCAATAGCACCCGAACGGTTGGAGCAGCCGTTAGCTTGATGCTATTCTGTTGAACGTGCTTTGATTTTAACATGTTTTACACTCTTGACCACGACGTCATCCTTGACAGGGGATGTTCGTCGACCCTACCTGAGCCTAGACGGGGATTGCGTCAACAAAGAGGACTGTAGCGACTGGTGGAGCGGCGACGCTGCCCGGGTCGAACAACACAGGACGGCTGTGTTCTACGGTGTCTTGTGAGTTTGACTGCACTTCGCTGATCTGCGTTCCGGGTAGGTACGGGGTTGGCCAGACCTCATAACACGTCTTCTGGTTTTACTTTGCTAAATGTATTGTGGATAAACGGTGTTTTTTCCCAAAACGTGTGTTGTTGCAATACATTTGGGATACGTTGCGGGTTGTGTGTGAGCTGTTTTTGTCACTGGCAGTTAGCTTCTCCGTGCAGATCGTGATGTATTGATCTGGTTGTTGTGTGAGAAACATCATGGTGTTTATGTGTACCGTGTACTCACTACTAAGGCAACTAACCTATGAAGCTATGCTTGGTGACAAGTGAGTAAAAGAATGTTCTTTCTCAGACTGTAATGACAATGAACAGTGAGTTCACACATTAACAGGTTTTCCTGTTTTAACTGGCCGTATTGAGGGTAAAATAGGAGGATTGTGTTTTCCCCCCCCGGTTCCCTGGGGACTTTATCACCTCCTATCAGACATGTTGTGCATTAATTGTGTCTTTTGTGTGGTAGGGATACGATGTGACTCTTAGCTTGATTGCTGAGGTTGTGCTAAATCTGCTGGAGAAACTTATTTCCTAAAGGGAAATTGGTTTGGTTGCTGTCATGTGTGCTTAGCAAGGCCTGTGGTCGATACTAATCAAGAATGATGTATTCTCTCATTGTGAAAAAAACGGCGTTCCTCTGTTGAGTGTTTTTGCCATTTTTTGTAGGTGATGATGGGTTGTGTGTGTCATGTGACCTACAACTGGGTTGTACTGGCCACAGAAGCACATGTGTATGTTGGACCGGGGTTCTTAGAGCCTTCTCTATTCTGTGTTTTTCCTTAGTAAAAATCAGATAGCAGGTTAGCTCATGCGCTGTGTGGAGCTGTGAAACGCTTCATAGAGCTGACTATGACTGTGTCATATTCTCTTTTTGTCGTTACGTCGTATCATGGGTGTGGGGTCGTAAAGGGGTGAACTGGTAACCTTTCCTCTCCCCATTGTTCTGTCGGTCAGGGGTACACCCCCTGTCCTTCAAGGTTCCCGTCACGTGGCGGTTCGGCACGTTACGGGGGGGGGGGGGGGGGGGGGGGGGGGAGGGAGTTCCTGGTCCCACGGCCTGGTATATTGGGCGTGTGCACCGCAGGAATTCCCCCGCCATAGAGTACGTCACCGTGCGCGTCTCTGTTGGTAGGACTTCCGTGTGCTGTTCAGGTCCATGTGATGGATCTGTTTTCAGGGGGGGTGGTCAGGGCTCCTCCTCACCAAGCGCCTACTCAGGCCTTCTGTGAGTTCGGACTCCTTCTTCCATGTGAGGAAGCCTCCATCAGAGTACAGAGCCTTCCTCCTCAGATTGTCAAAGTGAGTGGACCCTCTAGAAGGGTCCTTTTCTATTGTATGTATATTCGATTCAATTCGTTTATTGAGTGTGTATGGGTTCGGTGCCTCTTCCCCGGAGGCCCTAAAACCAGTTTTTTACATGGCTCAAGGTGCAATATATTCTTTTCAATCTGTACAGCTCGCGTGGGAAGTCTCTCTGGGGATCCCCGTCTCTTTCCTATGGGAGGGTGGTGGGATGTAAAAATGTGAACATTTTTTACCCCGGCTGTGTAGACTGGGATACATACTGTTGATGCTTCCTTCTTTCTATTCCAGAAGTGTTGGAGTTAGGGAGTGTCACACCCCTCTTGTCGTTCCCCTGGGCGCCTTGGGGATTCAATGACAGGTCTAAATAGCCTGTTCATTGATGGGGGTGTGTCCCGACGCACGTATAGTGCTAGCTCGCTGTAAACAGGCGATTGACTGGCACGCCTTGGTTGCTTGTGGTTGAAACAGCGTTTTTATAAAGCAACTGAGATGGGGGTTTTTCCTCTTCCGGCGACCACATCCCATGACCTGGGTGGGTTGTCGACGGATTCTCGTTCATGTCTGGGGGATGATGACGGGATGGATCTGAACATATGTAGTGGGGTCTCACGCCCTTGGGGTGGGCCACCAGGCGCGGTTCGTCCGAACGTCTGGGTGGCGCCTTCTTTTCATGTTAAGATCAACACGCATATCTGCCCTTCTCCTGGAGTAGGCATGTCGGCGTGGTTAGGGCACGGGACTGGTTCTGGTCACGCTGGTCCAGATCGGTTGAACCCGTTGTCCGCCGGGGATGCAGATCTGCTGTTCTGGTACCCTGAGGGACTTGGGCTTTTTTCAGGGGGAAAAATGCCAGGTCGGTCTGGGTGTCACAGGGTTAAGCGCTATGGAGACCCTGGTTGGGTATGTTTTTACTCTGCACTGTCGTCATGGCTTACAGCCATGCCATTCTGTACGCGCTCGATCTCGTCGGATCTCGGCCGCTACACAGGTTGGTCCTGGTTAGTACTTGGTTGGGAGACCGCCGGGGAATACCAGGTACGGTGTGCTTAGGGGCTGGTTCTCCATTATTTTTCGCTCCTCTCTCACGCATGGCGAAGAGGGGCCTGTGGGGGTGGTTTTTTGACCTCCTCTGGTGACCCTGTGCTTCCCGTACCGCCAGGCCCGGTCCGAAGTGATGTTTGCGACCCGTAGGCCTGGGTTAACCCTTTTTGGAAACTGAAACACTTGTACTGCGGTATAGCCGGTGTATACCCGCAGGTGTGTTTTGGAGTTTTTTCTTGAGGGGTTATAGGAACAACCACCGCATTGGGTAACACCGAGGTGGTTGATTCCCTGGTGTGTTGGAGCAGTGTCAACTCCCGGGTTCACCGGTTGAGGGTGCCCCTGCACGTTCATGACGTCTGCCAATCGTGTCAGCCTTCTCTGCCTCGACCCCTCTGGGTGGGGGTTGTTGAATGGAGGCTTGGTCATGCAACACCGCCAGCTTACGCTCCTTCCGCCGGGGCGGCTGTGTTCAGCTGTCCCCTCTGGCGCCTGTCTCGTCCGCAGTCTCCAGGCTAGGGTTAACAGCCTGTTGCCTGGTTTTTCCCCGGTGCGCTGCCTGCTTCCGTTGGTTAACCTTTTTTTGTGTGCTTACGGCCATGCTGACTGCCTATTCTGCAGGGTCAGTGTGCCAGGCGGTGTACTATTGGGGGGACGGGGCCCGCTCGGCTTACGGCCATACCGACCTGAACACGCCCGATCTCGTCCGATCTCGGAAGCTGGGCAGGTTCTGGCCTGGTTGGTTCCGCCTGGGAATACCAGGTGCAGTAACTGAGGGGCCTTTGTCCGAATACGCTGGCGATGTGGGGGGCGGGGCACTACGTGCCCACCTGGTGGGGTCTTGATGCTGGCATCATGGACTTCTCCGGGCCCCCATTCTAGGGAGTCCAGTCCTTTTGGTGGGTCTGGGTCTTCCTTCGTGCTCCGCTGCTACGGCCTTGCCACGGGGTTGGGTTTGCCCTTGACCCCGTGATTCTGGGGGCAGTAACGAGGTTGTTCCTCCGTTTGTTCCCGGGTGGCATGCGGGTTGTGCGTGTGTGTAGTCGTGGGGTCAAGCCACGGTCTGCTCACCCTGTGCGTTGAGTTGCTTGAGTGCCTCTTCGCACGGTCGGGTCCGTCGCCCTCCCGTGACGTCCCTAATAGGGGGGCTACCCTCCATTAGGGGGGGTCGGGGGGGCTCGGCCCTCCCTGTTCTGATGGTTTTGGGGGGCTGTCAGCGGGGTGTATTTGTCAGCCAAGTGGCTCCGCTTGGCCTCCCTTGTGCAGTAGCGATGCCAAGCTAAGCCACTAACGATACAGAACGTTAGGTTATGACTATAACCAAGTTCTGTTAGTTAGGGGCGATGCTTGGCATCGGACGGCCGCTGCAGCCCTTGTCCTCACCTTGTGGTGAAAGCTTGGGAAGGAGGAGAGCAGGTGACCACACACCTGCTTATGAAGGTAAGCTGATGAGGGGTGTGGTCAGACTAATACTGGTATTAGAGGTACATTTGTGGTTTATTCAGTACGCGTGCACGTACGCGAGATAGTGCAGTAGCGATGCCAAGCATCGCCCCTAACTAACAGAACTTGGTTATAGTCATAACCTAACGTTAACCATCTCACTGCAACAATACAGCAGGTTAACCATGTCACTGCCACACGACACATTGTTAACCCTTCCACTGCCACACGACAACGGGTTAACGCTCTCACTGCGACAGTACAGCAGGTTAACCCTGTCACTGGCACATAGCAGCAGGTTAACCAGTTCACTACCACACTACAGACGGTTAACCTTTTGTAGTGTGGTAGTGAAAGGATTAACCTGGATATGAGTTGAACGGTAGCGTCTGGGATGTTTTGCGTGGGAACGCCGCTCAGTGTTTACGCTGCGGATGAGACCGGCAGAGAGGGAACTAATCTCTGATAAACATTCATGCCACAACCTGTAAAGCCTGACACGTCCGTGACGAGTGACACGTAACGCCCGCCGTGACCAGATCAGGCATCGAGGCCATTAAACCAAAAACATAAACAAGGAGTCAAGCGCGACCTTTTTGACATTTTCGGAAGCGCGCCGCGTGGTTACGGCTCCGGGTGAGTTCCTTTGTGCGTTTAGCGCGGTCGAACGCCTCGAGACGCCTCGGAAGGAAGAAGGAGAAGAAAAAGACCACGATACAAAAAAACAGCAGTTACCCCCCCCCCCCCCCCGCCCCCCCCCCCCTCCCCCCACATACGCCTGTGTAGGTCAGGGGGAATGTTTTACGCTCTAATCCAATCAGGCGGAGGGAAAAAAAGAACAAAAAGGAAATGAAAAACAGTATTACGTTTGACACGTTTACCACACGACAAACACTGACACAGGTCAGCCCTGTAACACAGTCGAGCGGGGGAGGAGAAAATAAGAGAAATACAAAATGAAAAAAAGGAAAACATGTGCACAGTATTACGATGTCACCAGGGAAACGGTCACGGCGGGTCAGAGGTCAGAGAGGAGAGCTGCACAGCTCCGTTTTGATCTGTGAATAAAAGTCTCTCCCTCTCTCTCTCTTTAAGCTGAGCGCCAGCGAACATGAGACTCTGGTGACAGAGAAGAAATAGAAGAAAGTATAGTATAGAGAGTGAGCTAGAGAGAGAGAGAGAGAGAGAAAGAGTGAAGATATAGAGGTAGAGAGATGGAGAGAAAGATGGAGAGAGAAAGAGAGAGAGAGAAAGAGTGAAGAGAGAGAGATGGAAAGAGAGCGATGGAAAGAGAAAGAGAGAGAACAAAAGAAAGATTTGGAGAGAGAGAGGAGAGAGAGGAAGAGTGAACATAAGAGATAGATGGAGAGAGAGAGGAGAGAGAGGAAGAGTGAATATAAGAGATAGATGGAGAGAGAGAAGAGAGAGAGATGTAGGGAAAGCAGCCAATACACCAGCCGATGGTTTCAAAATTGGCACCATTAGGCATAAGTGCCAAGATATGTTATCTAATTAAATTGAATAACCTTTTTCAGATGAGATTTCTTCAACTGTTACTTCATCACCGTGTATTCCCAACACTAACACCCGGTCTCGTGAACACATCACTCGTGTCCTCCATTCTCTCCACTGGCTCCCGATCAAGGATTGCATCAATTTCAAAACACTACTCCTCACCTTCAAAGCCCTCCATAGCTCTCCCCCCCCGCCCCCCCTACCTGACTGATCTCCTTCTTCCTTACCACCCCACCCGTTCCCTCTGGTCCTCCTCCACTGCCTCCCTCACTGTCCCGTCATACAAGCTCAAAAACGTTGGTGATCGGGCCTTCTCACGCACTGCACCTCGACTCTGGAACTCCCTCCCTCAGAGACTCCACCGCACTCTCCACCTTCAAATCCCGCCTAAAAACCCACCTGTTCTCCCTAGCCTTCAACCTTCCCCACCCTTAACCCCCCCCTCCAACCTGTTTTAATCTTTGTTACTGTGGCCTTATGTTTCTGTGTATCTCATGCTGTTTTCCCTGTTTCCCCCGTGGTCTTATGTTCCTTTTGTTTCTTTGTTTTCTCTGTTTTCCTAATGTCAGCGACTTCGGGTTCCTGAGAAGTGCTTTACAAATACAATTAATTATTATTATTATTATTATTATTATTATTATTATTATTATTATTATTATTATTATTATTATTATTATTATTATTATTATTATTATTATTATTATTATTATTATTATTATTAATTATTATTATTATTATTATTATTATTATTATTATTATTATTATTATTATTATTATTATTATTATTATTATTATTATTATTATTATTATTATTATACTACTGCTACTACTATACTAATATTACTACTACTACTATACTACTACTGCTACTACTATACTACTATTACTACTACTACTATACTACTACTGCTACTACTACTACTACTACTACTACTACTACTATTACTACTACTACTATACTACTACTGCTACTACTACTACTACTACTACTACTACTACTACTACTACTACTACTACTACTACTACTACTACTACTACTACTACTATACTACTACTGCTACTACTACTACTACTACTACTACTACTACTACTACTACTACTACTACTACTACTACTACTACTACTATTACTACTACTACTATACTACTACTACTACTGCTACTACTACTACTACTACTACTACTACTACTACTACTACTACTACTACTACTACTACTACTACTACTACTACTACTATACTACTACTGCTACTACTACTACTGCTACTACTACTACTACTACTACTACTACTACTACTACTACTACTACTACTACTACTGCTACTACTACTACTACTACTACTACTATTACTACTACTACTACTATACTACTACTGCTACTACTACTACTACTACTACTACTACTACTACTACTATACTACTACTGCTACTACTACTACTACTACTACTACTACTACTACTACTGCTACTACTACTACTACTACTACTACTATTACTACTACTACTATACTACTACTGCTACTACTACTACTACTACTACTACTACTACTACTACTACTACTACTACTACTACTATACTACTACTACTACTACTACTACTACTACTACTACTACTATACTACTACTACTACTACTACTACTACTACTACTACTACTACTACTACTACTACTACTACTACTACTACTACTACTAGTATACTACTACTACTACTACTACTACTACTACTACTACTACTACTACTACTACTACTACTACTACTACTACTATACTACTACTGCTACTACTACTACTACTACTACTACTACTACTACTACTACTATACTACTATTACTACTACTACTACTACTACTACTACTACTACTACTACTACTACTACTACTACTACTACTACACTTGTATTTGTCAATGAATGATGCCTGAAAAAATGCGATGTCTATATCCCATCTCACTTTATTATTGATTTAGGGGAGTGGGCGGGGCCCCATGGTCGGACCTGCGGGGGAGCCCCGACATATTGCGCAACACCACTGCCTCTACCATATCAAAGAGAAACCTTGTATTACTATCCCCCCATAATTAACACCGACAGTTGATAACCTATAATATCCTTCTATACCAAAAATAAATAAATAAATACATAAATAAATAAATAAATATAAAAACACTTGATGATACAGTCAATAGTTAAAGTATCGGGACAGTGAGCTGAATAGAGTATTTCAGCTGTCGACATCTACACTGCATTTCCATGGTTCTGGAATCAGGCAAAATAACAGGCTGTCAGTGTTTTGATTATGGGTCTTCTTCGTTGGCAGGCATATTAAGCCATGATGAAACCATGACAACGGCAATAAAGCACATTGTCTCGGATTCAGACCCTGAATAACTATCTGCTAGTCCCGCCTCCCAGGGTCCGGTCCTGTCACCCCGATTGGTACTTTCTCTGGACGGAACCTTCGAGCCAATCAGCAGCCGTTACTAGGCAGAGACAACCCATGTCTATCAGGTCTGAAATCTGATAGAGTGGAAGCACATTCACACTGAATAATGAGCGGAACAAAACATGTACTCTACTGGAGAGAATAGAGGCCTCGATAGAATGTTTGTGTGTTAGAATAATGAATAATGTCTCCCTTCCAACATGGCTGCAAGCATCGGGTAAACCACTTTCAAAAGAAAATGGTTAGGGTGCGGCTGGGTAGCGCAGTGGATAATGCACTCGCCTACCACCGCAGGGACTCTGGGTTCGAATCCAGCTGTCAGCGGTACCTCCGGCTTGGTCAGTCGTCCCTTCTAACACAATTGGCAGTGTTAGCAGGTGGGAAGCCGGCGGGGTATGCGGGTGTCCTGGTCGTTGTAAACTGCGACTCCTACTGGTCTGGCGGGGCGCCTGTTCAGCAGGGAGGGGATCGGGGGGAAATAGTGTGAACCTCCGCACGCGTTGCGTTCCCCCAGTGAGACTCCTCGCTGTCAGGTGAAAAGAAGCGGCAGGCTGACTCCACATGTATCGGAGGAGGCATGCGTGGTAGTCTTCACACTCCCTAGGCAGACAGTGGGGCAATGCGCGCAACGACCAGGACGGGAATTGGCATAACGACTAAATTGGGATGGGAGAAAAATACAGAAAAAGTGAGAAAAGAAAATAGATCAAAAAATTATAATAAATGCCTCATTTATGTGCAGTGGTAGAGTAGGTAAAACACTGTAAATACACAATATTACTGTTCTACTATGACTTGTTTACAAGATCCAGTAATAACACATCGAATTATTACATTACATTTGATTGTTTACTGTTGAAAGCTACAGGTCGCCTATAGATATCTCAATCACCTACTCGAGATATAAACCTGCGGCCGCTCGATATCCCCCGGCGAGGTGCTAAACTCGCCAAGTTCTCGAGTCATTTTACTATTTCTGTCTAGATTACTTCAAGTCACTGGTCTTGTGATATCCAGTTGATATGAAATGTAATCATGAAGAGTTGTTAATCTCTTCTTGTTTGAAATAAACCGAATATATGTCTAGGAGAACCATTATCGCCTGTAATAAAAATAATATTATTATTATCATCATTTTACGAAAGGGCTTGTAATACTGCTCATTTGAAAGCTTGGTTGTATTACTACTTTTTTAATAAGTATTACCACTGTACTAACACGTAATCATTGTTTGCACTCCCCGGCGCCTCCTGTCCTCCTCCTCCTCCTCCTCCGTCAGCGGAACCGACCGTCTTGAACCCTGCAGTGATTCAGACGGTCGAGGTCCCACATAAGACAGAGTCCGTCTGGACACAGAGACACCGGAACCCGCAAACAACACCCATCTACATGCATAGTATTTCTTATCAGTACATAGCATATACATATATATATATATATTTTTTAGCTGAAAAGCATTAACCAGTCAATTGATTCAATCTGTATTTCAGGACATAGTCACCTCAGAGGAAATCAGGGCGCGGCTGGTATTGCTGGCAGGAATCAGTCCACGAACTCAATGGATTATAAAAAGTCATTTTTATTTCAATGAAGTTACAGAAAAAGACTCGAGCTAAAATATCCATTACAGCTTAAAAGAAGTATAAAACAAAAAAACATCTCATCTGGCACGTCTTGTGCCCGCAAGCAACATCTTGTCTTCCAAGTCACACAATGGTAAAAACTTCAAAATCTCTCAAAAAAGTCTCTAAGTACCATTCTTCTTCTCTCTCCAGCTCAGTGTAAAAATCCCGCTCTTGAAAGGGCAACCGTCCCTTTTATATCCATCTTACAATATTTCCGATTGGTCTAAAACCAGTGAAGTCACAGGCTGTCACTTTTGTTTAGCAAACCAGAGTACAATACGTAATTCGTATGAGCTCCTCCTTCTTGGTACTAACGTTACTTCTCGTTACCTAGTGGTTTTTAAGTAACAAAAAGTCCCTTATTCCTTCAGAACAGACAACTGCTTTGTCTGTGGGGATCACGTGATTTCGTACCATGTACGAGGCCTCTCCAGTATCTCTTAAGGATCCCTCCAGACAAACAGTTTTTACACATTATTCTGTTAGTATTATTCTCTACTGATACTCAATTTATAAGCATGCCATTTTGAAAACTTTTACTGTACACATCAAACATTTAATTGTTATATAGTTTCTTTTTTAAGATCTCCCTCTATAGATTCAAGACTCTGTTTTTCAACCAGCAACCCTTCCGTCTGAAAGGGTTAACATTTCAGCTCCCTATCTCCTTTGCTGGGGCCCACATTCCGCAGGTTGCCTCCCTTCTGCATGTGGTCTGTGAAGAACAGACCCTTCTTATGGAGATTTTAAAGGCTCAGTTCCATTTGTTTTTAAAGTAGAGCCCTCATAGAGTTATTTTTCCAGAGTTCAGTTTATACTGGTCACATAGGAACGACTCAGGATGTCATTGTCCAAAAGTGTTGCTTGCTGATCTGTGGCACTTCACACATACGATACTGGTATAGGGTTCAATTCCCTGTTCTACCTAATACCATACAACTATTCGGTCTCTCTCTCTTTGTCTATGTCTCTTTCCTTCTCTCCATCTCTGTCTGTCTCTCTGTCTATATCTCTGTGTGTGTGTGCGTGTGTGTGTGTCTCTCTCTCACACTATGTCTCTTTCTTTGTGTGTGTGTGCGTGTGTGTGTGTCTCTCTCTCACACTATGTCTCTCTCTTTGTGTGTGTGTGCGTGTGTGTGTGTCTCTCTCTCACACTATGTCTCTCTCCTTGTGTGTGTCTCTCTCCTTGTGTGTGTGTGCGTGTGTGTGTGTCTCTCTCTCACACTATGTCTCTCTCTTTGTGTGTGTGTGCGTGTGTGTGTGTCTCTCTCTCACACTATGTCTCTCTCTTTGTGTGTGTGTGCGTGTGTGTGTGTCTCTCTCTCACACTATGTCTCTCTCTTTGTGTGTGTGTGCGTGTGTGTGTGTCTCTCTCTCACACTATGTCTCTTTCTTTGTGTGTGTGTGCGTGTGTGTGTGTCTCTCTCTCACACTATGTCTCTCTCCTTGTGTGTGTCTGCGTGTGTGTGTGTCTCTCTCTCACACTATGTCTCTCTCTTTGTGTGTGTGTGCGTGTGTGTGTGTCTCTCTCTCACACTATGTCTCTTTCTTTGTGTGTGTGTGTCTCTCTCTCACACTATGTCTCTCTCTTTGTGTGTGTGTGCGTGTGTGTGTGTCTCTCTCTCACACTATGTCTCTTTCTTTGTGTGTGTGTGTCTCTCTCTCACACTATGTCTCTCTCTTTGTGTGTGTGTGCGTGTGTGTGTGTCTCTCTCTCACACTATGTCAATTTCTTTGTGTGTGTGTTTCTCTCTCTCACACTATGTCTCTCTCTTTGTGTGTGTGTGCGTGTGTGTGTGTCTCTCTCTCACACTATGTCTCTTTCTTTGTGTGTGTGTGCGTGTGTGTGTGTCTCTCTCTCACACTATGTCTCTCTCCTTGTGTGTGTCTCTCTCCTTGGCTGGGGCCCACATTCCTCAGGGTGCCTCCCTTCTGCATGTGGTCTGTGAAGAACAGACCCTTCTTATGGAGATTTTAAAGGCTCAGTTCCATTTGTTTTTAAGTAGAGCCAGCATAAAGCTATCCTCCAGAGTTCAGTTTAAAGATTATACTGGTCACACAGGAATGACTCAGGATGTCATTGTCCAAGAGTGTCACTTGTTCTGTGACACTTTACACCCCCTCTGTCATCCTGGTCGGTCATTTTCCATTGTCTTAATAGCGTCTGTACTGGGGGACGAGATGGCGATTGTGGGGTCACGTGGCTGTGACTCTCCACACCCCCTCTGCCATCTTGGTACCTTGTTACCCTGGTAGCCGGCGGGAAGACTTGCATCTGTTGTTCCCTGGCTGGACGGCTCGACAGGATAGGGGTCACGTTGTTGCTTGGTATCCGGCGGGAAGACTTGCATCTGTTGTTCCCGGCCGATGCACCCAGGCTGTTGTCGTCTTGGTCATCTTGGTCACCTTGGTCATCTTGGTCACCTTGGTCATCTTGGTCATCTTGGTCAGCTTGGTCACCTTGGTCATCTTGGTCACCTTGGTCATCTTGGTCATCTTGGTCAGCTTGGGCACCTTGGTCATCTTGGTCACCTTGGTCATCTTGGGGTCGCCCCCTCTGACCTCTTGGACCTCTCCCATAGTTTGAGGTAGGTTGATTTGTCACTTCTCGGGCGACCCCCACGGATCCCCGAGAATTGTAGCAGCAGTCCTCTATTGAAGTGTGGTTGGCCTGGTCTTGTCACCCTGTCCGTAGGCCTCGCAGGACATCACAGATACAGTCCACAGAGGACTCATTTCTTTTCTCTCTTTCAGGTCCATTCAGGGCTCTCGTCGCCCTGTAACCTGGGTCCAGGCCGATGTCTCTCTGTCCGGTCTGGGAGGTCTAGGAGGTCTGGGAGGACCTTGAGGATGCTCTGGAGCTTGACCTATCGTGCGACCCTGTCCGTAGGCCTCGCAGGACATCACAGATACAGTCCACAGAGGACTCATTTCTTTTCTCTCTTTCAGGTCCATTCAGGGCTCTCGTCGCCCTGTAACCTGGGTCCAGGCCGATGTCTCTCTGTCCGGTCTGGGAGGTCTAGGAGGTCTGGGAGGTCTGGGAGGTCTGGGAGGTCTAGATGAGGACCCTGAGGATGCTCTGTAGCTTGACCTATCCCGGTCTTCCTCCATTTCCGATTTCTGACCTGAGTCAGTATATTCCTTCTTGCCATTCGCTGCGTCGTCCACTGACTTCGGGGGACAGCCCCCCCTGTCTAAGAATGCGGCACTGGTTCAGGTTTTGTCGCTTTACCAGCGCACCTTTACCAGCCCACATTGTTCACAGGCCTTTCGGACTGTTATCGCTCTTTGTTTGGCTTTATGTATGAGAATGTTGTTAGTTCTCAGGTATACCAACATCCTCCTACTTCCGGCATGTCCAGGGTTATCATATACCTGTCTGATCATGTGAGTAGCCTCGTCCTGTTAGCAATGGCTAGTTAGCCTGCTATTCGCTCCTATTCGCAATGGCTATTTCAGCCTGCTCGCAATGGCTATTTCAGCCTGCTATTCGCAATGGCTATTTCAGCCTGCTATTCGCAATGGCTATTTCAGCCTGCTATTCGCAATGGCTATTTCAGCCTGCTATTTGCAATGGCTATTTCAGCCTGCTATTCACAAAGTAGAGTTTTTTCTACTTAAGTTCTGACTTTAAGTAAGCATTTAGTTACTTCAAGTCATGAGTAAACCTTTTTACCGTATTTCACAAAAATATACTTTAATTGTGATTCTTTCTTTAAGTAGAACCTTCTACGTTTTTGACTGTAAGAAAACATTACGTAACTTTTTAGTCATGAGTAACCGCTACTTCAAGTCGTTACTTATCAACCCTCTCTTGTTCCTGATAGATTTTTTACCAATATACTTTTGGCTGTCTGCTGCGCTCTGCAGACCATCTACGTCACCAGTGTTCCAGATCTCGAACATTAGGAAGAGTCTTGGTTGGAGAGGTTCTGCCGATAAGACCAATCTTGAGTAAGGTTGACTCAAATCTGTAACTAATTCTACTCCAGAGACACCTGACAGCAGTTATTTCAGTTAATATTCTTTCGGCTGTTGATACCTATTTAATTAGTATACAGCCCAACTCACTTGAACTCATGTTCTAAGCCCCGGAACCTCCAATCCGTTTTGACAGACCTATAAAACAGTGACTTGGCCGCCTAAGCACCACAGCGTCCTGTATGCTGAGGCTTCCAAGTCTCCACAAATCCGATAGGCCCGTCGGATACAGAGACCCTGATGCTCGCTCTGTCCCCCCGCGTCAAGGTGCTAAGCTCGATGAGAGTTTGCAGAGTCTCAATTTGTTACCCATAGGCGCTGGTGAGTGTACATCTCATGCAGCTGATATGGTTGGTAGGGTGCTAACCTACCAAATGGTTGCTGTCAGGAAATCCCTTCTGAATGAAATAGATTACAAATTCACTTTACTTTACTCTGGGTTTAGAGCAAGGACGGACATCTTTACATATTATACTTAAAATATATACAAAATGCATGTAGTATTCTATGTCATGTTCCTTCCTAAATGACAATAACACTACATATTCTTCCTCTTGACAGATGAGCGGTATGTCAAGTGCAGTTTGCACTTGCTTGAGTGTCACGTGTCAGGGCCCCCGAAGGTAATTTCTCCCTTTGTTGCCCTCATCTCTGCTTGCTGTTCTGGGGTTAGTTTCTCCCCCATGTTTCTCCCGTCAAGTGCAGGTTGCACTAGCTTGAGTGTCATGTGTCAGGGCCCCCGAAGGTAATTTCTCCCTTTGTTGCCCCTATCTCTGCTTGCTGCTCGGGGGTTAGTGCGGCCTACTCGTCTGGAGGTAGGTATAGGTAATTCTTCTTCCGGGATTTGAATTCCTCCCTTGTTGCCTTCCTTTCTGCTTGCTGTTCTGGGGTTAATGCGGCCCACTCGTCTGGAGGTAGGTATATGTAATTCTTCTTCCGGGATTTGAATTCCTCCCTTGTTGCCTTCCTTTCTGCTTGCTGTTCTGGGGTTAATGCGGCCCACTCGTCTGGAGGTAGGTATATGTAATTCTTCTTCCGGGATTTGAATTCCTCCCTTGTTGCCTTCCTTTCTGCTTGCTGTTCTGGGGTTAATGCGGCCCACTCGTCTGGAGGTAGGTATATGTAATTCTTCTTCCTTGTTCTCTCCTTGGTTGTTTTCGGGGGAGGCTCCTGGGAGGCCCCCCTTTTGTCAGATAGCATTATGACTTGGTCATACAGCCTACACTCGATACGTAGCTGGTCTTGTGACCATGCTGCGCATCGGGCTGCCAGTAGGTTACCCCCTGGGACTCCTCCGAATAGCTTTTCAAGCAGAAAGCATGATCCCTGCATGGGTGTTCCATTCATAACTGATTCGGCTGCAACACTGAGAGACATGCTCCCGTCTCGCACCTGTGGGATCAGTCTTTCCACCATGTTATCCCCTGGATCTTGACCGGGGGTGCTTACTCCTCTTTCCATCCGTTGCGCCATTGAGGCCCTTTCGGGAATCTCCAGTCTTTTGAGATGTCTCAAGATGCGAACTAGCTTCTCTTGTGCTAGCTTTGGTTGTGCCAGCTCCTCCTGAGCTAGCATTGGTCGCTAGCTCCGGCTACTTCGCCTGCTGTTAGCTCCTGGCTTTGTTAGCCTGTGGTGAGCTAGTTGGCTCTCGTCTGGCTACGGCCAGCTCATGGGTGTTAGCACTGGCTTGTTAGCCGATGTCGTGCTAGTTAGCTTCCGTCTGGCCAGCTCATGGGTGTTAGCACTGGCTTGTTAGCCGATGTAGTGCTAGTTAGCTTCCGTCTGGCTAGCTCATGGGTGTTAGCACTGGCTTGTTAGCCGATGTAGTGCTAGTTAGCTTCCGTCTGGCTACGGCCAGCTCCTGGGTCTTCCGTCTAGCCAGCTCATGGGTCGCACCGTCTGGCTAGCTCATGGGTCTTCCGTCTGGCTAAAGCCAGCTCATGGGTGTTAGCACTGGCTTGTTAGCCGATGTAGTGCTAGTTAGCTTCCGTCTGGCTACGGCCAGCTCCTGGGTCTTCCGTCTAGCCAGCTCATGGGTCGCACCGTCTGGCTAGAGCCAGCTCATGGGTGCTAGCACTGGCTTGTTAGCCGATGTAGTGCTAGTTAGCTTCCGTCTGGCTACGGCCAGCTCATGGGTGTTAGCACTGGCTTGTTAGCCGATGTAGTGCTAGTTAGCTTGCAGTTCTGTGAATTCGTTTTGGCTTCGCTTCACATCCAGTCTCCGCTCCTTACAAGGTGTCTCTGGGCTAGGGAGCCCTCGCCTTTCTGTGAACGGCCGTTTTGGCTCGCTTCACATCCACACTCCGCTCATACAAAGTGTCTCTGGGCTAGGGAGCCCTCGCCTTTCTGTGAACGGCCGTTTTGGCTCGCTTCACATCCACACTCCGCTCATACAAAGTGTCTCTGGGCTAGGGAGCCCTCGCCTTTCTGTGAACGGCCGTTTTGGCTCGCTTCACATCCACACTCCGCTCATACAAAGTGTCTCTGGGCTAGGGAGCCCTCGCCTTTCTGTGAACGGCCGTTTTGGCTCGCTTCACATCCACACTCCGCTCATACAAAGTGTCTCTGGGCTAGGGAGCCCTCGCCTTTCTGTGAACGGCCGTTTTGGCTCGCTTCACATCCACACTCCGCTCATACAAAGTGTCTCTCTAAACTGCCAGACATTTTAGAGAGAGGGTTTTCTTTACCCCTTTTTTTTTTTTTTTATCCAATTTTGCGGGCTCAACCGCTCCACCAGCAATGCCCCCACTATGCAGATGCCTTTAATTTGCCACTGCTCTCCATCGAGGGCCCTACAGATCAATATCCTTTGACTGGTGTATTCTAAAACTCGGTTCTCCGTTTTTTTTTTTTTCAATATTTCTAGTTTATTTTATTTTGGCTGTTATCTTACCGATCTCAGCCCTAACCAGGGACGCCATGTTGAAAGCTACAGGTCGCCTATAGATATCTCAATCACCTACTCGAGATATAAACCTGCGGCCGCTCGCCAAGTTCTCGAGTCATTTTACTATTTCTGTCTAGATTACTTCAAGTCACTGGTCTTGTGATATCCAGTTGATATGAAATGTAATCATGAAGAGTTGTTAATCTCTTCTTGTTTGAAATAAACCGAATATATGTCTAGGAGAACCATTATCGCCTGTAATAAAAATAATATTATTATTATCATCATTTTACGAAAGGGCTTGTAATACTGCTCATTTGAAAGCTTGGTTGTATTACTACTTTTTTAATAAGTATTACCACTGTACTAACTACTAATATTAACACGTAATCATTGTTTGCACTCCCCGGCGCCTCCTGTCCTCCTCCTCCTCCTCCTCCGTCAGCGGAACCGACCGTCTTGAACCCTGCAGTGATTCAGACGGTCGAGGTCCCACATAAGACAGAGTCCGTCTGGACACAGAGACACCGGAACCCGCAAACAACACCCATCTACATGCATAGTATTTCTTATCAGTACATAGCATATACATATATATATATATTTTTTAGCTGAAAAGCATTAACCAGTCAATTGATTCAATCTGTATTTCAGGACATAGTCACCTCAGAGGAAATCAGGGCGCGGCTGGTATTGCTGGCAGGAATCAGTCCACGAACTCAATGGATTATAAAAAGTCATTTTTATTTCAATGAAGTTACAGAAAAAGACTCGAGCTAAAATATCCATTACAGCTTAAAAGAAGTATAAAACAAAAAAACATCTCATCTGGCACGTCTTGTGCCCGCAAGCAACATCTTGTCTTCCAAGTCACACAATGGTAAAAACTTCAAAATCTCTCAAAAAAGTCTCTAAGTACCATTCTTCTTCTCTCTCCAGCTCAGTGTAAAAATCCCGCTCTTGAAAGGGCAACCGTCCCTTTTATATCCATCTTACAATATTTCCGATTGGTCTAAAACCAGTGAAGTCACAGGCTGTCACTTTTGTTTAGCAAACCAGAGTACAATACGTAATTCGTATGAGCTCCTCCTTCTTGGTACTAACGTTACTTCTCGTTACCTAGTGGTTTTTAAGTAACAAAAAGTCCCTTATTCCTTCAGAACAGACAACTGCTTTGTCTGTGGGGATCACGTGATTTCGTACCATGTACGAGGCCTCTCCAGTATCTCTTAAGGATCCCTCCAGACAAACAGTTTTTACACATTATTCTGTTAGTATTATTCTCTACTGATACTCAATTTATAAGCATGCCATTTTGAAAACTTTTACTGTACACATCAAACATTTAATTGTTATATAGTTTCTTTTTTAAGATCTCCCTCTATAGATTCAAGACTCTGTTTTTCAACCAGCAACCCTTCCGTCTGAAAGGGTTAACATTTCAGCTCCCTATCTCCTTTGCTGGGGCCCACATTCCGCAGGTTGCCTCCCTTCTGCATGTGGTCTGTGAAGAACAGACCCTTCTTATGGAGATTTTAAAGGCTCAGTTCCGTTTGTTTTTAAAGTAGAGCCCTCATAGAGTTATTTTTCCAGAGTTCAGTTTATACTGGTCACATAGGAACGACTCAGGATGTCATTGTCCAAAAGTGTCGCTTGCTGATCTGTGGCACTTCACACATACGATACTGGTATAGGGTTCAATTCCCTGTTCTACCTAATACCATACAACTATTCGGTCTCTCTCTCTTTGTCTATGTCTCTTTCCTTCTCTCCATCTCTGTCTGTCTCTCTGTCTATATCTCTGTGTGTGTGTGCGTGTGTGTGTGTCTCTCTCTCACACTATGTCTCTTTCTTTGTGTGTGTGTGCGTGTGTGTGTGTCTCTCTCTCACACTATGTCTCTCTCTTTGTGTGTGTGTGCGTGTGTGTGTGTCTCTCTCTCACACTATGTCTCTCTCCTTGTGTGTGTCTCTCTCCTTGTGTGTGTGTGCGTGTGTGTGTGTCTCTCTCTCACACTATGTCTCTCTCTTTGTGTGTGTGTTGTGCGTGTGTGTGTGTCTCTCTCTCACACTATGTCTCTCTCTTTGTGTGTGTGTGCGTGTGTGTGTGTCTCTCTCTCACACTATGTCTCTCTCTTTGTGTGTGTGTGCGTGGTGTGTGTGTCTCTCTCCTCACACTATGTCTCTTTCTTTGTGTGTGTGTGCGTGTGTGTGTGTCTCTCTCTCACACTATGTCTCTCTCCTTGTGTGTGTCTGCGTGTGTGGTGTGTCTCTCTCTCACACTATGTCTCTCTCTTTGTGTGTGTGTGCGTGTGTGTGTGTCTCTCTCTCAACACTATGTCTCTTTCTTTGTGTGTGTGTGTCTCTCTCTCACACTATGTCTCTCTCTTTGTGTGTGTGTGCGTGTGTGTGTGTCTCTCTCTCACACTATGTCTCTTTCTTTGTGTGTGTGTTTCTCTCTCTCACACTATGTCTCTCTCTTTGTGTGTGTGTGCGTGTGTGCTGTGTCTCTCTCTCACACTATGTCTCTTTCTTTGTGTGTGTGTGCGTGTGTGTGTGTCTCTCTCTCACACTATGTCTCTCTCCTTGTGTGTGTCTCTCTCCTTGGCTGGGGCCCACATTCCTCAGGGTGCCTCCCTTC
>NW_028174221.1:0-12500 GCF_963971535.1 Notolepis coatsorum
ACACTGGTGGCCAGTATGACTTACTACCAGAGTGTCTTTATACCTGTATCACTGTACATACTACTACAACTCTGTACATACATCAACATTCCAAAGTTTCTTACACAATAAAGATGGATCACTTTGAGTGCTAATGAAATAGAGTAACAGAGGTTTGAACACACTGAAGTAAAAGTTTTGTGTACTCACATTTCTGTTTAGTGGTTGCCAGATGCCTGTTTTTAAGTTCCAGCTGAGAGGTAGGAGCTGGAAAACATAACGGTTCCATAGCCTGAAGTCTTATGTAGTACAGGTCCAAAGTTTATAAAAATCCCACGGAAAATGAGTGTTTCACAAAGGTTTTTGTAATGTGTGTACCGCCAATAACTCAGCGTGATTATCCAAAATGGCCGTCCACAGCCATTAATTTCGCTTCTTGAGTCAAAACAAAGGACTTCTTCGTCTTCAACGTGCCGCGACGTGTGATAGAATGTGTACTTTCTTTCCCCGGTTAATTATTTCTGTAGTTAATTAATCGAAAATGAACACAATAAAGTCCCAGCCCTAATGATAACAATACATTTGAATGATGTAGTGATCATTTCAATAGTGTGTCTTCTTGTAACCAGTGCGGTAACTCCTTGACTATGTACTCGATATGTACTAGTCAGGTACTCTATGCTGCCATACTTTCATCATACCTTTTCTGCTGTGAAATGTGTAAATTTGTACTTTGTCTGTGACAAAATGTGCATAGTAGTATCTTGAGGACAATGTATGTCTCACAGGGTAAATGCAGGTAATTTGTACAATAGAGAACCAAAGTGTACCTTTCAGGTGCAAATACCTTTGTGGTGGGTAGAAGGTTTGGAGTAACATCAATAATTATGACAATATTGTGTTTTTTTTTTTAAATGTGCCTTAAGTGATATTCTTTTGTTAAAATAAGTGGTCTACATGTTAAAATAATAGATCTACATTCCAACAGCCATCACTGATATAGTGTCTGGTCAGTAACATGGGTCTCCCAGTCCCTCCGCTCTGCAGTAAACAGAAAATACATTTCCTGGTATCCCATTCCCACTTTATCCAATCAGGAGGGAGAACTCCACACTGCAAAAGTTATTTGAAAAAAAAATAAGAAATAAAAACAATAAATATGTGCTTGAAACCAGTACAAATAATCTGCCAGCAAATTTGGCTTGGCAAGGTTTCTTGAAATAAGTAAAAATATCTAGGGTTCTCTCTCCTGATTGGATATAATGGACCGGGATACCAGAAGATTACTGCACTTAAAATACCACTTACAGCTCCTTTAAGGTTTGGAGTAACACCAATAATAACACCATGTCATTTTTCCAGGATCGGTGGATTGGATTATTGGTAAATAATCCATTCCATGACCAGATCACAATGTCTCATGGAAAGCATCCAGACAATAATATTTTGTCTAAGCATTGTTTAATACAAAAAAAAAAAAAAAAAAAAAAAAAAGCGCTTATCATTATTATCTCATTTCAATGTATTCCATCTCGGCGCACAGCGTCGTCCCTGCGGTGTTGTTTCAATTCATTCCCTGTGACATTCTATTTCAATAATCTACATGCATATAGCCGTAAGGCAGAGATAGGCTCAGCCCAAGCATATCTAAAGGTGCAGTGTAATCCTGTAATATGCAGAGTGGTGAGGAGAATTCATTCTCCCCTCTCGCCCTTCGGGGTCCTAAGCCCCTCGATGCCGCCGATAAGGAGCCACTGTTATCTCCTCAGTACAGAACGCTTTAACACACTCACCCCGACGCACACGCACACTCACGCACGCACACACAGACACACACACACACACCCGCTTTAACACGCTCACGCATGTAGAGATCTACCCCATGACCACCTTCCATGTGTACACGCGCGAACGAGCACACGCACACACGCGCGCCGCACACACACACACACACACACACACACACACACACACACACACACACACACACACACACACACACACACACACACACACACACACAAATACATTTGCACACAGCTGCCTCGTGTCAAAAGGAATATTCAAATGCCCCCTCGATCTCCCTCACTCTCTCCTTCTCTTTAGACCGTAGGCCTACCGCAGACCACCTTCTACACACACACACACACACACACACACACACACACACACACACACACACACGCACGCACGCACGCACGCACGCACGCACGCACGCACGCACGCACGCACGCACGCACACACACACACACACACACACACACACACACACACACACACACACAGAGAGACAGACGCACGGATACACACACAGACACGTGCACACACACAAACACACATTTTAGTAATCATGGAAGGGTGGGAACACACACACACAAACAAACAAACAAACAAACAAACAAACAAACAAACAAACAAACACAACATTAGTAAATTCAGCTGTTCCTACCTTCTACTTCACGCCCTCTTGTATTAATTAAAATACTTCAGCAGACTCAAGAGCTGAACTGGAAACAATAATAATAATAACTATAATAACTAATTGTTATTATTAGTATTATTATTGTTTCCAGTTTGAACTCAACAAAAGCTCTTGAGTCTGCTGAAGTATCAGGAGATAATAATAATAATAATAATGTGCTGTCAGTGACGAACGGCGGGTGTATCCCTGAACGGTCCGAATTCCCCCGAACGTCACATGTCTGCTACAAGTGTGTTCACTTGTAACGAATCATTTCCTGTTTACCATGCATTTTTCAGAAATTTGATTGGATCTGACGGTCACATGGTTTGCCTTATCAAATATCTAAATGACACATTTGAAGATGTTAGTCCCCAGATTCCACACAGCACGTTTGGTGAGAATCAGGTGAACAGGCTCGGGGGGAGTATAGGGAAAAAGGTGTTTTTCCAATCATTCAAGATGGCGGGAATTCCAATATGGCAGACTTCATAGGTGCTCAAGGCAAAGTTGAGTATAGACACATCTCTGGAGACCAGTTCCATGACTGTATGAATATAAAGCAGCAGGAGAAAACTAATGTGGAAATTGAAAGTTTGGCCTGATGGTGGCGCTAGAGGAAAGGTCATGGGGTCACCAACATCAATAGGGTTCTTCCTCTAGGGGTCATGACTGTGCACCTCAAATGCGAAAGGATTTGAATTAATGTTATTGGCGTTATCGCCTTCTACCGCAAAGTCTGCAGCGGCAGAACCATAATATCACTGTTGTTCACGGATATAAATATAGCCGCACGCGGCAATTGGTATGGTTTTCAGTCATGTTAGCATATTAGCATAGCATAAAAATTAAAATGACAATTTCTGAAATCTAAAATTAACACTACACCAAATTATCTTGAACCACCTCCAATTATATTAGCAATGAATAAAATAACATCACAGAAGAAAATATTTTCAAAAATATACAAAATACTGGCAAGCGCAGACACTACATTCCATCTCCCTCTCACAAAATGGGAACAGGACTTCGCTTTCTCTCCCAATGCTGGATCCTGGCAAAGAATTTGCACCAACACATTCACAATGTCTAATAACACTAACCTTCAATTAATCCAATATAAGGTGTTACACACAGTACATATCACACAGCACAAGATGTTTAAAATTGGATTTGCAAGCACAGATGTATGCTTTCATTGCACCCTCAACACCCCAGACAACTATTTCCATGCCACATGGCTCTGCCCTCCTGTTCTTCTTCTTATAAGACTTCTTGAATTCCGTCATCAATACACTATCCTGGGTCATGAGCTGCAGCATTCCTCTCTCCCCCTCTCTCTGCCTACTCGGGGATACTACTGCTATCAATTTAGTAGTCCAGAACACAAAACCCCTGCTCATTTCCTTAGCTGTCACCAAGAAAACTATCCTCTTAAACTGGAAGCCAAGAAAAAACTTGAATACTGGGCAATGGTTGGGCCTTCTCTCAGATTAAATATCACAGGAAAAAATCTCAACCGTTGATCATACCGATATCTCACAATTTATAACATCTGGGAATTGCTTGTGGATAATCTATGCTCCTAATCACATGAGATTGACCTGTGAGCCATCAACTCCACAACCCACCTTTCTCTCAACCCCCCTCCTCACCCCCTACTTTACTTACTCCCCTCTCTCCCCCCGCCCCCCCCCTTCCCTTGTCATGTGTATTCGTTGTTGTCCTTCGTTGTCTTTAGTTATCATTTGTTTGTCAATGTGTAGTCTCTCCGAGAGGGCGATATTTTCTAAATATTTCTTATTTTACAACACTTTCTTTTCATTTTGCACTGTAAATAGTTAAATGTATAATAAATAATAAAGTTGTCCCCCGAAGAGGCATATTGTTATAGCGTGTCAGTGTGTATGATGTCATTTAGCGTAGCAGGCTAACCTGCTAGCATGCATGCTGGCATTGTGTGGGCATAGCGTACCAGTGGGCCAGGATGCACTCTTGCAATTAGCATTGGCATGCTAATCAGCTAGCATGCTACGCTAACTGATAGATGTGTCAGAGGATGGTATTTACCAAGCTGTAGAGTCCAGCTACATGCTATAAAGCTCTGTGTCACTGGGACTCTCTGGGAGCTGCATACACATTTTGAGCTGTAGCCTACGCTAAAAAAATAAATGACACTAAAGTAATTTACACTAAATAAATAAATTACACTAAAGTAATTCACAATAAATAAATAAATAAATAAATAAATAAATAAATAAATAAATAAATAAACAAATAAATAAATAAATAAATAAATAAATAAATAAATAAATAAATAAATAAATAAATAAATAAATAAATAAATAAATAAATAAATAAATAAATAAATAAATAAATAAATAAATAAATAAATAAATAAATAAATAAATAAATAAATAAATAAATAAATAAATAAATAAATAAATAAATAAATAAATAAATATTCTTAACGTATATATATATTTTTTATCCACTTTTTCTCCTCCTATTTTTCTTGTATTTTCCTCCCATCCCAATTTAGTCGTTATGCCAATTCCCCCCTCCCCTTCCTGGTCATTGCGCACATTTGCCCCCTACTTGCCGGTCTAGGGAGCCCTGAAGTCTATCACATACATCCTCCGATACATAGGAGACAGCCAGCAGCCTCTTTTCACTTGGCAGCGAGGACTCTCATTGGGTGAGTGTAACACGTGGGAGGTCACACTACCTCACCCAGATCCCTTCCTCGCTGTGCAGGCGCCCTGACCGACCTGTAGGAGTCGCTGTTTACAACGACCAGATTACCACCCAACGGCTTCCCACCCGCTGACTCTGCCAATTGTGTCAGTATGACGACCGGCCAAGCCGGAGGCACCGCTGACAGCTGGATTCGATACCAGTGTCTCTGAGTGTAAAAATTGTCGGATTTAGCACAAGGCTAATTTCCATTGTCCCCAAACATAAAAACAGGACTCATAGAAACAGTAAGAAATGTACAAATACATAAAAACAGGACACATAAATACAGTAAGAAATTTACAAATACATAACAGCAATACACAGAAATACTAGTGGCTAGAGATATGTCACATGTGGTCACATGACTGGTTGATAAACCAGTCTGTCTGTACATACCTGCATATAATAGTTTTTAGCATACTCATCATACAGAGCTATATGGGTTATATGCAGGTGTATAAGTAGGTATATAGAAGGATTATATGCAGGTATATTCAGACAGATATGGATATATATATATATATGCTGTCAATATAAATGTATATATGGTATATACAGCACTATTGTACATCATACAGAGCTCTATGGGTAGACTGTAGCATGAGGTAGATAGCAGCCTCTTCCTCTCTGGGCACACAGGTCTCTTGGCAGACAGGTTAGCCTGATCAACTCATCTAAGCCTTGAGTAATCTCCACTCTCTGGCAACAACCCCCACATCAGATCCAGCCAATTAATGTGACCGTGGGTGTGTCTACAGTTCAGCTCAGGCTGGAGAGAAGAAATTGTCAAAGACTGATACCCGTGTTTTCATATACTGTGCCCTGTGGACTCATGTACTGTGGTCTCTGCTTCTGATACACTGTGTTTTCATGTACTGTGGACTCATGTACTGTGGACTCATGTACTGTGGACTCATGTACTGTGGACTAATTTACTGTGGACTCATGTACTGTGGACTCATGTACTGTGGACTAATTTACTGTGGACTCATTTATTGTCCAAATGAAAAACCCTTTACAGGTTCTGATTTTTAATACATTTAGTAAGATTTCTAAATTTAGGCTGCTGCTATCATGATTATTCCCTAAATTTCAGGGGTCCTAGTTTGGCTCCGTACATTTCCATGCATCTTTTTTTAATACACATATTTTAGTACACGTCTTTTGGTACACATCTACTGTGCCCCCTATGGACTGATTCTATCGTTTTTTTTTAATAGTTTTGTTCTTATGATCAGACACATTCATCCAACATATCTACCAAATATCATGATTGTATCAAATATTGATGATTTATGGCAAATGTTTGTGCTAAGAGACTTGCTTACTCAAGTCCGTCTGTTGGCAGCGGTGATATCGTTAATCGACCGGGCCCATCTCTGGACCTGAGGCTCTGTAACTAATCTGGTGTTGACCAACGTTTTTTAAGTCTATCTGAAAACATCAGAATGGCAGACAATCAAAGTGGCAGTCAAACAATATGGCAGACATGGATGGTCCCAGATGAATAGTTGTAGAACACATTGAGATGGTTGGTGGTGGTTCACGTTGATGTGACTTATGGTGTGGGAGTTACGGCCTTTTCTTTTAGCATGACCCTTTGTTATAGCGCCACCATCTGTCCGACATGGGTGATTTGTATTGCCTGAGTAGTGGGGGCCATAGGAACCTACTGACTGAGTGTGGTTGGTCTAGGACTTATGGTTCCTGAGCCAGAGAAAAATAATCCTAATAAATACAACTGTCCCTGTGGGTTGTATGTGAGTGTGGTAGTCATTTAATAGAGAGAGGAGAGGAGAGGAGAGGAGAGGAGAGGAGAGGAGAGGAGAGGGGCGGAAAGCAGAGGAGGGGAGAGCACAGCAGAGCAGAGCAGAGGAGAGGAGAGCTGAAGAGAGAAGAGCTGAAGAGAGGAGAGGCGAGGCGAGGCGAGGCGAGGCGAGGAGAGGAGAGGAGAGGAGAGGAGAGGAGAGGAGAGGAGAGGAGAGGAGAGGAGAGGAGAGGAGAGGAGAGGAGAGGAGAGCAGAGGGGCGGAAAGCAGAGGAGGGGAGAGCACAACAGAGCAGAGGAGAGGAGAGCTGAAGAGAGAAGAGATGAAGAGAGGAGAGGAGAGGCAAGGCGAGGCGAGGAGAGGAGAGGAGAGGAGAGGAGAGGAGAGGAGAGGAGAGGAGAGGAGAGGAGAGGAGAGGAGAGGAGAGGAGAGGACAGGAGAGGAGAGCTGAAGAGAGGAGAGCAGAGGAGAGGAGAGGCGAGGAGAGCTGAGGAGAGGCGAGGAGAGCAGAGCAGAGCAGAGCAGAGGCGAGGAGAGCTGAGGAGAGGCGAGGAGAGCAGAGCAGAGCAGAGCAGAGCAGAGGAGAGGAGAGGAGAGGAGAGGAGAGGAGAGGAGAGGAGAGGAGAGGAGAGCAGAGGAGAGGAGAGGAGAGGAGAGGAGAGGAGAGGAGAGGAGAGCAGAGCAGAGCAGAGCAGAGCAGAGGAGAGGAGAGGAGAGGAGAGGAGAGGAGAGGAGAGGAGAGGAGAGGAGAGGAGAGCAGAGCAGAGGCAGAGCAGAGCAGAGGAGAGGAGAGGAGAGGAGAGGAGAGGAGAGCAGAGGAGAGGAGAGGAGAGGAGAGGAGAGGAGAGGAGAGGAGAGGAGAGGAAAGCAGTGGAGGGGAGAGCACAGCACAGCAGAGCAGAGGAGAGGAGAGCTGAAGAGAGAAGAGCTGAAGAGAGGAGAGGAGAGGCGAGGCGAGGAGAGGAGAGGAGAGGAGAGGAGAGGAGAGGAGAGGAGAGGAGAGGAGAGGAGAGGAGGAGAGGAGAGGAGAGCTGAGGAGAGCAGAGGAAAGGAGAGCAGAGCAGAGGAGAGGAGAGGAGAGGAGAGGAGAGGAGAGGAGAGCAGAGCAGAGCAGAGCAGAGCAGAGGAGAGGAGAGGAGAGCAGAGCAGATTAGAGGAGAGGAGAGGAGAGGAGAGGAGAGGAGAGGAGAGGAGAGGAGAGGAGAGGAGAGGAGAGGAGAGGAGAGGAGATGAGAGGAGAGGAGAGGAGAGGAGAGGAGAGGAGAAGAGAAGAGAAGAGAAGAGAAGAGAAGAGAAGAGAAGAGAAGAGAAGAGAAGAGAAGAGAAGAGAAGAGAAGAGAAGAGAAGAGAAGAGAAGAGAAGAGAAGAGAAGAGAAGAGAGGAGAGCAGCGGAAAGCAGACCAGAGGAGATGAGAGGAGAGCAGAGGAGAGAAGAGCAGAGCAGAGATCCAGGGGGCTGATCCTGGGGGAACACCAGGGGACTTGGCTGTTGGTTTAGTCTGGGCCTCTGTGTTTGTTTTGTCTGGTTTGGTTGCTGCTTGTTTGCCCAAAGCTTATATCACTTAGCATTGTTTTGTCTGCTGCCGATTTGTCCGTGGCTCTGATTCAGTCTCACGTGGAATCATTTAGTTTCGGCTGCTTTTGGGGCGGCGCCACACAAATGTCCCTGATCCTCCACAGACACTCCACCATTTAGCTATTACCATTCACTTCCATTCACCTGGGTGCAAGCATCTATGTTCACTTGCCATCAACGGGTTTACAGATCCTGGCAGCGACGACGCCCTCTGCCCAGGGGCCCCGAACGGCGCTCACTCTCCGAATCCTTCTTAGGACACGAGGAATTGGCTCATCGAGCGGAGAGAGACCGCTGTTGATTCTTGGTATGGCACATATGGCCCTACGCTGTTGATTCTTAGCACTGTAGTCCCCCCCCCCCCTTGTTGTTCATTGTGACCAGTGTTGACTCTGGAGAAGCTCTGGCTGTTGATTCTGTTGTGTACATCTGCTGTCAGGGATCCCAGTGGTGGGGCTGCGGCTAAACGGGAAGTGTCTGCCTGGCAGAGCGGTGCTGTTTGTCCGCTTCCAAACATATTGATCTCCTGCAGAAGGGAAAACATTAGCGATAGCGTTCCACACGCCGGCCCAGGCTGGAGGTGGGTAAATAGCTTTGTCAGGTCTGGCAAGCCTCCTCTCTCCCGCGGAGGAAATGAATCGCAGCTGTATTTGCTGAGCGTTTGCGGGAGGGACTCTCTCCCGCCGGGCCGACACGGCAGACAGGACGACGGGATGTCACAGCGGCCCCCCGCCCTCCCTGGGCTCTGAGGCGCTCTGTGTGTGCGTGCACGCGCGCGTGTGTGTGTGTGCGCATGCACACGTACATGCATGTGTGTGTGTTTGTGTGTCACATACACACAAGATTCACGAATCAAGACTCAAGAGTTTATTCGTCACATACAGTGAAATGCAATAAAACAATAGTAATAGTAGTAGTAATAATAATAAGATAACTAGAATAGACATGATAAATAGACATGTTAATAAATCACTTAAAGGCACTGGATCGTATGTACACCCCCTATACAATGTGCAGTTTTACTTCTATGTCCCATATGCTATACTTGCTGTTACTATAGTAACTATACTATGCAACAATCACAACAAGTTATTTTCTTAAAGCGTCTCCACTTGATGTGAGCACAACGTAGGAGGTCCTACACCGTTATGCTGTGTATGTAAGTATGTATGTATGTATGTATGTATGTATGTATGTATGTATGTATGTATGTATGTATGTATGTGTGTGTGTGCGTGTGCGCAGGTGTGTGTGTGTGTGTGTGTGTGTAGAGTAGAGGAGAGGCTGAGGGTGGGGGTCAGAGGTCAAAGGTCAGTTCATGACCACAACGAACCTCGTCTTTTTCTCGTTCCCGGCGAGAGAAATTATAACGCGAGAGGAGGCGATTAACAATAACTGTCGTAAAGTGTTGGATAAATAGACTCAATATCTATTTATGAGCTTGCGTTGTCCGCCATCATCAAGGAAGCAGCGTTGCCACCCTGGGTCTGAATGTGCATATTGGGGGACAAAGGTGATAATAAGGTTTAGTTATCCTTCAAATAATAATAATATTTGCAGCGTGGATGTGTTGAACTTGACCCCCCTGTTTCCCCTTCTCTCTCTCATTTAAACAACACGCGCACACACACACACTCGCAGAGAGAGACAAACTAAATGCACACACACACACACACACACACACGTGCATGCACACAAACGTGCACGCGCTCTCGCAGAGAGAGAGTCCAGGATATGAATATTTAACAGTAGCCTCTTGCGGCGTAGAGCCTGCCAGTCATTGTCAAATAGGACTTAATCTTTTCAATTTCTGGGTGCAAATATTCACACTGGCCGCTGTTTGTTGCGCAGATTAATGAGGCTCTCTCCCCCATAATCCTCAGCTGCTAATTCAAGTGGCCGCTGGTGTGGTTAGCCAGGGGAGGACGAGATGCTGGGACACATACATAGCTGAGATTATTCCCTCTTCGTCCACACGCTACACCCCCCCACCCACACCCCCACGCCACCCTCCTCCTCCTCCTCCTCCTCCTCCTTCTTCACACTCCTCGGTCTCTTCAGTCCAGTCCAATTCTACTACTGATCCTAACCTGTCTAGAGCAGTGGAGATCCCGCATATATCATATATACTATAGAGTATTATAGAGAGGTGGAGATCATATATATACAGTATTATAGATCAATGGAGATCACATATATACAGTATTATAGAGCAGTGGAGATCACATATATACAGTATTATAGAGCAGTGGAGATCCCGCATATATCATATATACTGTATTATAGAGCAGTGGAGAATATATCCCATATAGCAGTGGAGAATATATCCCATACAGTATTATAGAGCAGTGGAGAATATATCCCATATATACAGTATCATAGAGCGGTGGAGATCATATATATATACAGTATTATAGAGCGGTGGAGAATGAGATCATATATATATACAGTATTATAGAGCAGTGGAGATCCCATATATACAGTATTATAGAGCAGTGGAGATCACATATATACAGTATTATAGAGCAGTGGAGATCATATTTATACAGTATTATAGAGCAGTGGAGATCACATATATACAGTATCATAGAGCAGTGGAAATAACATATATTCAGTATTATAGTTAACAGTATTATTAGCGGTGGAAAAAGGTAAATAATGGAATTTTGGCATCACGAACGAGATCGTGGTATACGTTTTATTTCGATATTTTTGTCCATTTGTTGGCAATACAATTTACTCAATTTATACCTACCTACTGCTTTCACTGTCTACTCTGTATGATAGCATGCACAACAGTGCTGTATAAACCGCACATTTACATTTATATCTGTACCACATATATACCCATATTTGTCTGAATATACATGCATATAACCAATCTATATATTTGCTGGTACACCTGCACATAACCCATAGCTTTGCGTGATAGTATGTACAATAATGCTGTATATACCATATATATATATTTATTCTCACACCTATCCTCACCTGTTTGTCCTTACCTTACATAGTCCTTATACTATATCTACATCTGTACATATCCTACTCTTACCTGTTACGCTGCTGGCCTGTATAGTTACTGTCTATATTTATTAAACTACAACTCCGTACATACATCTGATTAGCACTATTACTCAATAGTACTAATTTGTATATTTTATACCCAGTATAATCAACTGTACATTGTATATTACTATCACACTTTACTGTTACTTTTTCACTCTGGTTGGATGCCAAGCCTCTTTTCGTTGTGCTGTACTTGTGCTGCATGATGACAATACATTTTAATCTAATCTGAATCTAATCTAAAATCTGCTTTTGGTTGAAAGATGCTGCCGGTAATTTATGAGAAATAATACGCCTCTAAATAATTTGGTAAAATATCTGTAGTGCTACGTTCAGACTGCAAGTGAGAGTAGCCCAAATCTTTGCTCATATCGTGACCTTTTCTTTTTCATGACAGTGTGAACAGTACAAATCAGCTGGAATCAGATCTGTTCAATTCTGATTCGGGCCACTTTCATAATGTGCTCCTAAATCAGATACAGGTCCGATTTGTTTTGATTAGCTGTCCTCCACTGCTCATCAACTTATAAATTAAACCATAAACTGTGACTTCAGTGTCCTCCATGTTTACGTCCATCATTGTTATTGTTCATTATTGTTCATTTGTGCATTGTCAGTTCAGCAGCAGTGACCAGTTCACACTGGAATCTGATATTGGGTAAAAATAAATTTAAATAATGAACAGTCAAACAAAAATTATCTATTGTACAAATGACCTGCATTTACCCTGTGAGACATATACATTGTCCTCAGAATCTGAAAATGCTCTTAGAAGGCCGGTGGGATCCGTTCCAACGTAAGAGGTCGAGCGTCTACATTGAATGTGTAACTATCAGTTTTAGAATAGATGCTAACAGACAGTGAACATGAACAATTATTATTTTAAAAAAGATATAATTTCCAGATGA
>NW_028174220.1:0-2500 GCF_963971535.1 Notolepis coatsorum
TATAATCGCAAATTTTATCGCAATCGCAATATCTGTCAGAAAAACCGCAATTAGATTATTTCCCAAAATCGTGCAGCCCTAACACACACACACACACACACACACACACACACACACACACACACACACACACACACACACACACACACACACACACACACACACACACACACACACACACACACACACACACACACACACACACACACACACACACACACACACACACACACACACACACACACACACACACACACACACACACACACACACACACACACACACACACACACACACACACACACACACACACACACACACACACACACACACACACACACACACACACACACACACACACACACACACACACACACACACACACACACACACACACACACACACACACACACACACACACACACACACACACACACACACACACACACACACACACACACACCACAAAGTGGCCCTCACCTCCCCAGGTAGAGTGGAGAGTCGATGCTGAGTGTTGACTGCTTGCTGAGGGAGTTAATAGACTTAGGCGTTCCTCCGTCGATAGACAGTGACAGGGTCTGGTCTGACGCCAGCAACTCCACTACATGGAAACTACCATCATTCACTGTCTCCACACTAAGAGAGAGAGAGACCAAAAAGGGATTGTACTATGTTTGTTTTACCGTAATTCCTCTAATAGTAACCCCGGCTTGTATTTGTTTCAACTGTAGCGGGTACCAGGCTTGTATTAGGAGGAGGCCTGTATAAGAGGGAGGCCTATATTTCAAATTTTCAAACGGATCATAATGAATAAATCAACATTTTGTGTCAGTTTGAACCCAGTAAAATGTACTGGGTTCATTTATTGAAACCAAGTACTGTATGAAATAGTAAACAGTGCAATTACAGGTGGTCACTGGTCATTTCAACGTTTTCAAAGTGAAATCAAGTAACTAGCTCAGTATGCAGCTCAGTATATTAGTAACCCGGCTTGTATTAGGAGGCCGGCTTATAATTGCTTAGCTCAAGAGCGCACCCGGCCATTAATAGAGACCCGGCTTGTATTTGAGACCCGGTTACTATTAGAGGAATTACGGTATGTTATGTGTGTGTCTGTCCAAATGTGTATGTGTGTGTGTGTGTGTGTGTGTGTGTTTTCTGTGTATGTGTGTAAGTGCGTGTTGTGTGTGTGTTTCTGTGTGTGTGTGTGTGTGCGTACATGTGCGTGTGTGTGTGTGTACATGCGTGTGTGTGCTTCTGTGTGTGTGTGTACCTGTATATAGCTGAAGGAGGGTAGGATCCAGTGTCGTAGCTGACTCGTGTCGTAGCTGACTCGGAGACGCCCCCTGTACAGCTCCATAGCGATGTGGTCGTTGTCTCCTTTGTACAGCAACACACCACTGTCTTCATCTGTAGCGATCTGAGACAGCAGGGAACATTTACTTACCAGTTATCAGCTACTGTACATAACAGCTTAGATGTGTCTGCATGTCAAGGATCAAAGTGATGTGTGCATGTGACATTTGTTTGTGTGTGTGTGTGTGTGTGTGTGTGTGTGTGAGAGTGAGAGAGAGAGAGAGAGAGAGAGAGAGAGAGAGAGAGAGAGAGAGAGAGAGAGAGAGAGAGAGAGAGAGACAGAGAGAGAGAGAGAGAGAGAGAGAGAGATACATTTCTGTGCAGGAAGCATAGTGTGTGCCTATTTGAGAGTTATTGTGTCTATGTGTGTTTGCAGATTGTGTGTGTGTGTGTATACATCCAGTTCCAGGAAGTGCTTATTTGAAACACTTCTTTAAACCCTTATTAAAACTGATTGCCCAGTGGATTTCCAGTTCGGCAGACTACAGCTCAGGCTAGCTGGCTGAGAGCAATACCTGCTTGTACCCTTCAACCAAAAGACACGAAGACTGGTTATAAAGGTAAGGTCGATCCAAGAAATGATTAGCTTAATGAATACGTTTCGGCAACCCAACCCATTTACACCCCAACTATGAATCTGCCATGGCCAGGTGATGTGTAGTCACAGTACTGCCAATCTGCCATGGCCAGGTGATGTGTAGTCACAGTACTGCCAGAGCTGACTGCCTTATTGAGCTGGTGTGAGTGGCTCTGGTCTGTGACAGAATCAAATGAAGTATTTCTAAAGTACCTGTAGGCTGATGTTTGTCTGCGCTGAGATGAGGCTGGAGGGCAGCTGCAGGTAGGACTCCCGGTTGATGAAGTTGACGCTGACCAATGTCTCGCAGCGCTCGCCCTGGTAACCATGGAGACACTGGCAGCGGGGGTCCGTCTCCACGACGACGCACTGCGCCCCGTTCATGCACTCATGGTTGTCACAGGGGCTGGTGCGAGGCAGCACCATGGGGGGGGAGAACTCACAGAAGAGCCCGCTAAACACACACACACACACACACACACACACACACACACACACACACACACACACACACACACACACAAATGTAAGTTACAATTAAAATTCACAGTATTGCAATTAAACACC